>NC_083763.1:2972191-2979691 GCF_963514075.1 Conger conger | reverse complement strand
AAGCACGAGATAAAAGCAGCCCGTTTACACGAGGCTGTGCTTGAAAACCTGCTCCCCCCGTAGAAGCCAGAGACACTGTAATTGTGGTGATTTAAACACCTGTTCGACTACCAAAAATCCCAACCTGCCAACCCCCCAACCCCCCAACCCCCCAACCTACTAGCTACTGGCCCTCTGCTGCTCTGCACTGACACCAACTGATTAAGAATCTTTTTTTTTTTTTTCCAGAACAGAATCCAATAGCTTCAAAATTGTGCTGCTATGGTGACCGGTCATAACTGTAACTCTGTGCGCTGCTCAGGGAGAAAGGCTCGAAATGTGTGTTTATTCACCATAAGTATCAGGTCGGATCGCCATGGAAACAGAAGCCTTCCTGACGGGTTTTTTTGGAATGGGGCGGTGGGTTGCCCAGCGTCGATAGATCCGGGATGGGCAGCTCCAGTCCTGGAGGGCCGGTGTGTGTGCAGGATGATAGCAGGGATGGGCAACTCCAGTCCTGGAGGGCCGGTGTGTATGCAGGATTATAGCAGGGGTGGGTAACTCCAGTCCTGGAGGGCCGGTGTGTGTGCAGGATGATAGCAGGGATGGGCAACTCCAGTCCTGGAGGGCCGGTGTGTATGCAGGATTATAGCAGAGATGGGCAAATCCAGTCCTGGAGGGCTGGTGTGTATGCAGGATTTTGCTGCCACCAGTCAGCCTGGCTCAATCAGCCAATTAGCCACACGCACCATGACCGATCCACTCGTAAATTAGACCACATTAACATGCTCCAAGACAACAACATCTCTCGGCTGCTGTTTATATCACAGAATGTGGCCATAAATGACAGATCATGTCAACGATTGGGCTAATGACATAATTAATGATGAAGAAACGGATATGGCCCTCCTCGCCCATCCCTGCAATGGGGGGGGGGGGGGTGAGTGAAAGAGAGAGAGAGAGAGAGGGAGAGGGAGGGAGAGGGAATGAAAGAGAGGGAGAGAGAGGGAATGAAAGAGAGAGGGCATCTGTCACTAGATGAGAGCAGCTCTCAAATTTTGAAGAGCACGGCTCAATCAGACTCCGAAGAGCCAGAGGCAGCTGCCCGTCGCATCAGTCAATCCGCACTCGTCCGTGACAGTCCATCTCCCCATCTCGCCTCTCGGATGACGGACAGCTAAATTCTCCCCCCGATAATTAAGACGGGCTCCGAGGATCCAATCTGTTTATTCAAACGACTTCAGACCCTGGAGGGAAATCTTCTGAAAGCGCTACAGGACCCCGGCTCAGTCCCTCTGGAGGATATTTCTGACATATTTTATAAATGAGCTCAGATGCTGGGCTCTAAAATAGAATAAAGAGAGAAGAAGCAGGAAACGGACCCACACGGGAGCAGCGGGAGCTTTAAGTGTGAACACACTCTGATCCGTCTGGTGTTACTTAAGTAAACATCACCTCCAGAGCGGTTGGAGCAAATTGGTGGTTAACGAGAGATAATTCTGCTTGGCAATCTACCAAGGTCTCACCCCGTTGTGTTACAGCACATAGCCACACTCCTTTGATGCGTTATAGCACATAGCCACACTCCTAGTGTTGTGTTATAGCACATAGCCACACTCCCTATGATGCATTATAGCACATAGCCACACTCCTTGTGCTGTGTTATAGCACATAGCCACACTCCCTATGATGCGTTATAGCACATAGCCACACTCCCTGTGATGCTTTATAGCACATAGCCACACTCCTTGTGCTGTGTTATAGCATATAGCCACACTCCCTGTGATGCATTATAGCACATAGCCACACTCCCTGTGATGCATTATAGCACATAGCCACACTCCCTGTGATGCGTTATAGCACATAGCCACACTCCCTATGATGCATTATAGCACATAGCCACACCCTTAGTGCGGTGTTATAGCACATAGCCACACTCCCTGTGATGCTTTATAGCACATAGCCACACTCCCTGTGCTGTGTTATAGCACATAGCCACACTCCCTGTGCTGTGTTATAGCATATAGCCACACTCCCTGTGATGCGTTATAGCACATAGCCACACCCTTAGTGCGGTGTTATAGCACATAGCCACACTCCCTGTGCTGTGTTATAGAGCTTAAACATGCTCCTTAGTGCTGCATTATCCAGACACTCAAATCACTTTACAGTGATGTAAAGCCTCAACTACCACAATGTGTGGCACCCACCTGGGTGATGCAACGGCAGCCATTTTGCACCAGAATGCTCACCACACACCAGCTGAGGTGAAGAGGGAGAGAACAGTTATTTAGTCAATTGAATCTGGGGATGATAAGGTGGCAGGTTGTAAGAGCCAGGGTTGGGAATTTAGCCAGGACACCAGGGAACCCCCTAAAGTGTCATGAGATCTTTAATGACCGCAGTTATTGCACATAAACACACTCCTTGTGCTGTGCAATAGCACATAAACATGCTCCTTGTTCCTGTTCATGTTCTGCATTGTAGTACACACATGATTCTTGCTTTTCAGCATATAAAACACACTCCCTGTTTCAACACGTAAACACACACTCCCTGTTTCAACACGTAAACACACACTCCCTGTTTCAAAGCGTAAACACACTCCCTGTGATCCAGCGTGAAGCACACAGGCAGCGCAAGGGTTCCCCCCCCATCCTGCATCCTCATTGGTTCACTCCAGGTCTGTCCCTCTGGGACACCCAGCAGCCCTTGCTGCAGTGCGTGTGTGTCACTGTCCCAAAAACACCAAACAGAGAGGAGTACGTGCGGGGTCCCTCTGTCTGTTCACATGGCCACAGGCTTAGTACACAAACAGTACACAAAGTAACAAACTGAACAAGCACACCAAGGGATGTACACGTCCTCCACTGCGTCTGTCTCACGGTCTCAGACATCGAGCATTTTTAATGCATTTAAGTGACAATATAATTATGCATATACGGTACATTAAAAAAAACATGCATACACATCTTGAAGAGGCAACGATTTCTATTTTTGACCATGTACTGTGAAGCTCTGCAATCGTGATAATACTGTATATATTTTTTTGTTTGATCATATTCCAGTATATTCTGTTAACGTAAAGGGTGTCTGACATTCCTCTGGTGCAAGACAAGAGACCTCCCAGCTTCAAAACCTAGCTTGAGCTGTTTCAGCAGGGCAGCCAGAATAACTGTATCGGAGAGCAGCTAGGCTACCAGACACTGTATGAGATAGCAGCTAGGCTAACAGACACTGTATGTGAGAGGAGCTAGGCTAACAGACACTGTATGAGACAGCAGTCAGGCTAACAGACGATGTTCGTGTGTAGACCACAGTGATATTCCGTCTGCAGGGACTTGTGTTGCACTAGAGATCACATCCTGCACGTCCTCCCAACAAGTCATCTTCTGTGAAAACATGAAAACAGCCATCAGGGAATATGATGTATTTTTAAAGCGATGTACAGTATTTTTGTCTGTAAATAGGGCTTGTACTTGCCAAATAAATTGTTCTTCTGACATTTACACAACACGTGCCCAACCGGAATACAGGACTGTGGCAAGCGGGGCTTTCTGTTTGCGGGAAGGAGGCAGAGCAATCAGTGGACCACGGCGACTGGCTGGAGTGGACACATACACCTGGACTACATTACAAATTGGTCCAGGTGTGTATAAGCGTGTGCTTCTTTCCACGGTAGGTGGCTGAGATCGATGAACCATGTTCTAGACCAGTGGTGCTGTTTATATTACATTCGCTTGTGGGGTCATGGACTCCAGTACCCGTAGTAAAATGAAACAAAGAAAACCTTCATTTTTCCGCTCTCCCTGTGTCCATCTCTTCTGTCCGCCCAGGGGTACTACACCTCCCAATAGCAAAACTGAGTTTGATGCGGTTCATGGCCAAACAAAGCTTCATCCAGGTTAATTTAACGGATACTGTCACCGCAAGCAGGTAAACAAGACATGGTTTCTTTTGTGTTTCTCGATATAGTGCCTTAATACATTTACCCAGAACTCTGTTGGCCACGAGGTATAACCCCAAATTGTATTCCTGCGAAGCCTGGAGTGTAAAATCACTTTAAGAAAGTAATCAAATCAGAGACAAGAATAACAAGGAAGGTGTAATAGAAGGGTATAAATAGTAGACTGTTATGCTAGCGGGGTTATGTTGTGCTGCTGGGTTTGTGTTGGTATTAGGAAGCTTATGTTGGGTCACCTTCCAGTTACATTACTGGGGTGAGGTTTGGGTGGTGTTGACATTGTGTGTTTCTCTGTGGTTGTTTTCTCTGTTGTTGTGTGTGTGTGTGTGTTTGTGTGTGTGTGTTAAGATGTAGTAAGGGCTACCCTCACTCGATATGCACAGGCAGGAGCAAGTTATGAATTTATTTATTCTGAACATATTTATGTTCTCTTCAGAGCCTCCAGCTTTAGAAAATTATACGACCGTCTGTCAACTTTTGGAGGAGAGATCACCTTGTAAAGGTCAGGTCGGCTGTTTTTAAAAATAAACAATGTATTTTCTCACAAGTGAGAGGGGCACCTTTCTTTTTACCTGTGTGGACGTGAAAGAGGGAATGTGACCAGGTGAAATAAAAATTGAAATTATGCAGACCTTTCGCGGAGACGCCGCGGTGGAAATTGCTTTGTGTTTTGGTTTCCATTTGATGTGGAGTAGCCGTGAAGAGAAAAACACTTAAATCCCGGAACATCCAGTCGAGCACGCGACCAAGCGTCACATTATTTCTGCTCCTCGAAGAGAGCTTCAGAAAATAAAACTGGGCTCAGAGGTCAGATATGGAAGAGTAATTTCAGTGCGTTCTGGGTTTTTGTCAGGCTCCACAAAGGGCAAGAAGTTATTTTACCTCCCGGTCGTTTTCCACTCACCCTTGAATTGCCAAACACGACGGACTCTCACATAAGGAGCCATATGCACACTCATCGATGAAAACAGCTCAAGCTATGTTTTGAAACTGCTGGAAGCTGGTTTACCAACTACCAGCTCAGTCAAGCTACTAGCACTAGCTGGTTGACCAGCTCATACCCAGCTAGACCAGCTTATGACCAGCTTGGGCATTCTGCTTGACCAGCTCATACCCAGTTAGACCAGCTTCATGACCAGCTCATACCCAGCTAGACCAGCTTTATGACCAGCTCATACCCAGCTAGACCAGCTTTATGACCAGCTCATACCCAGCTAGACCAGCTTTATGACCAGCTCATACCCAGCTAGACCAGCTTTATGACCAGCTCATACCCAGCTAGACCAGCTTCATGACCAGCTTGGCCAGCTCATCTGTGAGGCCGACTTCTCAAAACTGTTTCTTCCTCGTTGGTGAATCTCTTTACATTTCGAATGAAGTGCGGCTGAAAGCGCTGACCGCGCGTTACCGTGACGGCAGTGAGCAGAACTACGCTTCCGCGCAGCCCAGCCGGCCTCTCGGGGGGGGGGGAGAACGGGCCCGTTTTCGGCCGCGGTGAGGATAATGAGACGGGGGAGTTCACCACCACGCTCCTCCTGCAGCTCACAGCGTGGGACACACCCCCATCGGGTTTGTTTACCACGGCAACCCGCTCCGAACACAAACATCCCGTTAAAACCGCCCGTTCTGCAGGTCCTATTATGTTATAGTATATTATATTAATGTGATTAGAAATCGTTTGTAGGTTATCGGATCGGTAATGGCTTCACCTCGAAGGTCACGGGCAGACGAACAGCGCGTTGTTTTCCTGGAGAGTTTTTCCCAACAGGAAAAGTTGGGAATTCTGCTCAGATGAAATCCTTTCCCCCGGTCTTCTGTCAGGGGACAGGGGTTGCCACCGGGGATTTGGGGCCCCATAAAAAGATTGCACATAGGGCCCCAGCGCCCCATAAAATCTTATTAAAAAAAAGAAAAGAAAAAAAGATATTTGTTATTGTTCGCCTGCAGTAGAGCGAGAGAGATCATATTAATTTTACATTTAGAGTTTATTTAAGTAGCTGAATAATTTGCTGGGATACGCTGGCTGATGATGTGTTTGTTTTAGCTGTTGACTCTAGCAGATTCACTCTGCTGGATATTGATGATATTTTTATTAAGGTGCAAACAGACTTGAGAAAAAGGCTAAATTAGTCCACACAATGTAAGCGTCACAACTAATGTTTCAGATGCAAAACAAAAAGATTACTTTCTCTCCATGTTCAGCCAGAGATCAGACTCTGTTCTGCGGGCTGCCAGTACAAGCTAACATTCAGCCACTTTACTTAAAGAGGGTGCCAAATATGCATTTTCTCAGAACGCCTTGTCCCCAGACCAGATTTTTGGCCTGATTGGCCATACTCTAGCATCGCTAGCCAACTCATCGTGACTGTGGGTAAAAGCCGGCTCACTGTGGATTTAGAAAATGATCTTTGTGGTATTCCTAGTACATGAAGCTGTACTTCCCTCTAGGGTCTTTCAGCGCACTTGTCCCTGGTTATGGGTATGTACTTTGTTGTACGTTACTATAAGAGCATCTACTAAATGCCTATAATATTACATTACATTACATTATTGGCATTTGGCAGACGCTCTTATCCAGACCGATGTACAGTTGATTTGACTAAGCAGGAGACAATCCTCCCCTGGAGCAATGCAGGGTTAAGGGCCTTGCTCAAGGGCCCAACAGCTGTGCGGATCTTATTGCGGCTACCCCTGGATTACCTGAACCACTGACCTTGCGTGTCCCAGTCATTTACCTTAACCACTACGCTACAGGCCGCCCTTACCTAATATAATATAATGTAATGTATTTGAGTGTTTGGAAGTGATGTATTGTTAAAGTGACATATGTTGAGCATGCTCAGTATGTAGCTTCATGGTATGTGTTTTTGCTAGCTTTTCCCCAGGATTTGGTTTGACCTCTGCGTTCCGGGGCAGGATTTGAGATCTCCTGGATTGCAGATTCCTCTCCTGATCCTGGCTCAGAGGTCTGTTTAACAGTGAGGCTGGTCATAATCCCAGTCGAACATTTACCTGAGACAGGACAGGACATAACACACACACACACACTCTGATACAGACAGAGACACACACACACACACACACACACACACACACACACACACTGATACAGACACACACACACACACACACACACACACACACACACTGATACAGACACACACACACACACACACACACACACACACACAAACAGACAGACAGACACACACACAGACTGACACAGACACAGACACACATACACACACACACACACACAGTACACTGCAAACACAAAGGTCACATGCAAAATGTAATTAATTAATCGAAAAAAATCCTCATAGACCATTATGGTATTTGTCCATTCACAAATATCATTTCAGTCCATTGAATGGAAATGTATTCTAACATTGAGAGATATTGTGTTCATGTTCTCACATCCTGATCTTGATATGCAGGACACATTTTGAAGAGGCTAAATTGAGTTTATTGGAGGAACATTTGGCTCTACTCCTGAATAAAACCTAAAATTAGGTGTAGCAGTGTCATATTGAAGGAACAATTCGACATTTGGCAGT
>NC_083763.1:2962191-2967191 GCF_963514075.1 Conger conger | reverse complement strand
CTGCCCAGGGAGCTGCCGAGGGAACGAGGTCACAGTGGGGCAGTTAGGGAGGGGGCAGCTCAGTGGGGGGTAATTATAGGGGGGGGGGGGGGGGGGGGCAGCTGGATATGGTAATTACAGAAGGGCAGCTCAGTGGGGTAGGTAGAGGGGGGCAGATCTGTGGGGGTAATTACACAAGGACAGCTCAAAGGGGGTAATTAGATGAAAAACATCCGGTTTCCCTCCAGGGGTGCTTATGCGAGTCTTTACGCAACAGGTCAGGTTCAGACGGAGGGAAATTAAGCGCTTGGAACCCCGTTCCTACAGGCACTACGGCTAATTAAGTCTCCATGGCAACCGCCAGCTGACCTTAGTTCACTCGCACGCCACGGTGCGTTCATCACAGAATAACCGAGCCTCCGTCCCAAAACCTCATCACTGACACTATAAAACAATGAACCCATCTCATTTCATCTCATGTCTTTTCAAGAGGAACCGTTTTCCAGAAAAGCAAAGCAAAAATGCCGAAGTTGTCAAAATCCCAGGTGCCAAATATAGAGTATGAAAAAATAGAAAGAATATGGCCCATTTCGCTAATTATCAATTGCAGGAGGCACAACGGCGATTTCTCGTCTGTGTTCTATCATGTGATCAAATATGGAAGAAATGGGTCACGACGTTTGAAAAGAAAATGGGTCATGTTGTGTTTACCTGGACACAGCTGTTTCTGTCGAGATGCTTCACGAACGACAGATGTTCTGCTCCTGAAGAGGTGGCAGGAGTGTGGGAGGAGGGGGGCGGGGAGGGGAGGGGGGGGTGCGTTTCTCGTACCTTCTCCCAGGGGTCTGGACGAGGCACGCTCCGATCCCCCCGATAACATCGTTAGCCTGATCGAGTCAGGATTACGAATGCGGATGAGTTCTGCGGGAGACGTTCATGGGTCCCGGGTCACGGTGGTTCTGGTGGAGAAGAGCGCGGTCATGTGACCTACTGCGGTTCCGTAACCCGGCCGCCCTGACCCACATTCAGCAACGGACAGAACCCCCTGCGCCCCCCTCTCCGCCTGCACATTACCACACCATATATACACACAAATCGACAGGTAAAGACGCCCAAAAATCTGGCTGCTGTTGCTGTTGCTGTGTTGTGGTTTTTTTTTTCTTTTTTCTCTCGGCACACCACAGGATTCCGGAATGTTCTGCTGCCCCCGGATGATGTCACTACCCCCAGAATTCCACGCTGGCCTGGCCCTGTAAGCCGCCGCGTGTCTCACGCGAGACGTCAGCAGGTTAGGGTGTCCGCGTCAACGAGGCCACCGGCCAAACGTGCCCAAACATTCAGCCCCGTTTCAAAGTCACCGAGTCCCAAACGGCCGTAATTACAGGCACGCCGGCCTGTTCAGCACTTTTACTGTGCGTATGCCCCAGTGCATGCTGGGATGCCGTTTACGTAATGAAAGGGTGAGTGCATTTCCACACACAGTTCTGTTCTTTCTCATTGTCCTCTCCCAGGTATTTTCATTTTGTCCCCGGCAACTTTTAACAAAGGGGGGGAAAAAAAAAAAAAAAAGAGTGAGGAAAATGAGAAACATTTAAAACAGAACGCCACGGCCACGGCGTCACATCGATCGGACGGCAGTGTTGCGTCAGAGAAGCAGTTTTAAGCCTTGTGTGAGAAATCAATGTCCAGAACTGTACCAGCTTGGGAGCCGCGGTGGCGCAACAGGCTAAGACGCAGCAGACTTGCGGTTGCAGTTTGCTGCAGTTGCACACCGGGGACTGGGGTTCGATTCTCGGTCCTGCCAAAAACCAAGTTTGGCCGGCTCACGTGGGGCAGCAATAATTGGCTCGCTGCTCCAGAGGGAGGGACTTGGCAGGGTTATTAGATCGCCGCACAATAAGCACCTCGGGCGCCTCGGAATCACGGCAACGGAGACGAGACGGCTTGAAGAAGGCGTGTCGCTCTCATTCGGGCCGCCGAGGGACGGGGTACGGGCGGCCTATACGACTACCTCCAATTGAATCAGACGAGGTACAATTGGCTACCAAATTGGGAGAAAAGGGGAAAAATCTGAAAAAAAAAAGAACTGCACCAGCCGATCAGACGTGTCCCACGTCAACCGGAATGTTCTGGTCCCGCTCAGGAGAGGTCGCCTGGGGTCAGCACAGTAACCCCCCCCTCACACCCCCAGGAGAAACACTCCTGCTGCTCACATCCGCAAATACAGCCCACGCGGCAGGGAGACCGGGCCCAGGGCAATCTGGCGTATCCACAGATCTGGGTTAGGACATCCCACGCAACTCCATGATGGAAATAAATAAATAATAATAATAAATTTAATGTAAAAACATCAAAATAAAGACACCCAGTCCCAGCCTGCTTCCAGTCGAGGGCCGTTTTTTTAAATCCACCGATCAGATCAGATCGGCTTTATATAAGATGAAGCTGGAAGGACATTAGAAAAAACATTTTATACTGATTGAGACCTTTTATCCCAGGTCTCGCTCACTCTCCAGATTAATTTGATGTCGTTTGATGTTTTTTTCCTGCAATAAATACATGTATGCATTTGTTAGGCAGCCAACATTTATAAGTGAGTGTTTTGGTGTTGGTGTTTGAATATTTAATAAACATATTTCATAAAATGTTTTCGACACGGTGATTCACCGTTTGAGTAACCTGTGAATGAGCCTGATTGGGTGGAGGAGACCCAATCATACCCTGGTGCCTGGGGCAAGCTATGGGCGCCTGGATGGAGAACAGGGGTCCCTCATGCAATGAACAGCGCTCTCCCTGCTATCCCTGCCGACTGAATCCCTCCCGTGCATCAAACGGTAAAATGCTAAATGGTTGGCATTTATATAGCGCCTTTATCCAAAGTGCTGTATGTACAATTGATGCTTCTCATTCACACACTCACACACCAACGACGATTAGCTGTCATGCAAGGCACCAAACCAGCTCGTCAGGAGCATTTTGGGGTTAAGTGTCTTGCTAAGGGACACTTTGACACACCCAGGGTGGGATCGAATCTGAGCCAATGGGAGAGCAGTGGAACAGATTTGAGCCAATGGGAGAGCGGTGGTACAGATCTGAGCCAATGGGAGAGAGGTGGTACAGATCTGAGCCAATGGGAGAGCGGTGGTACAGATCTGAGCCAATGGGAGAGAGGTGGTACAGATCTGAGCCAATGGGCAAGCGGTGGTACAGAGCTGAGCCAATGGGAGAGCAGTGGTACAGATTTGAGCCAATGGGAGAGTGATCAGGTGAAGGAGAAAAGAACATAAAGGTCTCAGACCACATCAGGGCAGGCTTACCTCCGATTCACCTGCATTTCAGAAAGGAGTCAGTAACAGGAACGCTGACAGACTGGGAAAGTCCAGGAATGTGCAGCGACCTTCTGGAAAACACTTTTCCAAACAACAGACCGGAGTACTGCTGCATTCCTTCTGAACTGTGTGGCACGCTCACAAAACGGAAAGTTCTGTGCAAATCCTCTGAATGGGTAATCTTTTTGTTTGAAACGGACATTTATCTTAAGTGGAGGGGAGATTGGTACACAATAAACCACTGTTTTAGAATCAATGGTAGCAGCTTCCACAGTCATTCAGCGAAAAGCTGTTCAATGAAAACACATCTCAGTTTACCTCTTACCTTCTTTAATTTCAGAGTACATTTTTAAATATTTCCACAGTTTAACAGATTCCTCAATCACCTGAAGCCCGTTGGACTCATTTCAGTGGCAGAAACGAGTGTTTATTGCGTTCACAGTGTACAAAAACACGGCCTTGACCAGGTGCATTCTGCACAGAAATCAATGTGGAAAAAGTGGTATCGACCAAAACATCAACATTTAGGGTTTTTGTGAGAGGGAATGTGAGGCATAAACAGTGGACAGAAAATAAGAAATAAGACATTACTTAGTGGAATTTGAGAGTTTGAATTGGAATTCATCGTGTAAACCCTAAAGTCACAGTGCGTTTTAAAGACACCAGGCATGCAATGATATCGGTATCCTTACAAAAAATGACTATATATTGGCATGCATTACTTATCCAAAAGCAAGCACAAATATGACTGAAAACCAAAAACCAGCTTATGGATAAAATGTGCTGCAATTCCAAAGCCTGCGGAACATTCGGTGGGTGGAGTTAGTTCCTCTGTGTGGTTTAGTGGGTGTAGTTAGTTCCTCTGTGTGGTTTAGTGGGTGTAGTTAGTTCCTCTCTGTGTGGTTTGGTGGGTGGAGTTAGTTCCTCTCTGTGCGGTTTGGTGGGTGTAGTTAGTTCCTCTGTGTGGTTTGGTGGGTGGAGTTAGTCTCACACACACACACACACACACACACACACACACACACACACACACTGTAGATAGTGCGGTTCATGTATGCCCTGTTCCCAGCACATTACATTACATTACATTATTAGCATTTGGCAGACACTCCTATCCAGAGCGACTTACAGTTGATTAGAGAGAATCCTCCCCTGGAGCAACGCAGGGTTAAGGGCCTTGCTCAAGGCCTGTGCGGATCTTATTGTGGCTACACCGGGATTAGAACCACCGACCTTGCGTGTCCCAGTCATGTACCTTAACCACTACGCTACAGGGCGCCCCTACTGCACAGATCTACTGCGCCTTGCTTAAACGACGGACCCGTCGTCCTTGCAGTGATCGGGCTTTTTCAAGGGTCGATTGATTGATTGAATCTCCTCCTTTGTCCCGTTAAAGCGGAACTCGAAGTTTACCGGCAGTAAATTCCGACAGGAATTCCAAGAGCGCTCCCTGACGCATCGATGAACTCGCATAATGAAGATTCTTTGTATCACAAAAATACACCGCTGAGCTGGCCCCGTGGCAGTGAACTGGAGTGAACTGAGCTGGAGAGGAGAACATCAGCGCCGGGTTTCTCCCGCTTTGATTGGCATGTCGCTGAGTATCGCTGCCATTGTCACACTCCTTTGGAAAGAGTCCCGGGGAGATTCACCGGAACCTTCTCAGATCGACCGGCCTGTCGATCGATGAGT
>NC_083763.1:2947191-2957191 GCF_963514075.1 Conger conger | reverse complement strand
GAGAGGATAGCGGTTCGTGGGAAAGAAGCAGAACCTTGTCTCCCACAGCGGTCTCCAGGCTGTTTTGATGATTGACAGTCGCCACGCTGAGTCTGACTGCTGTTGCATCACATGACACGTTCCCTAGAAGCGCTCCTGGGCCAACTCCCCAACTACACAACTCCCCACCTCCCCAACTCCCCAACTACACAACTCCCCACCTCCCCAACTACACAACTACACAACTCCCCAACTACACAACTCCCCACCTCCCCAACTACACAACTCCCCAACTACACAACTCCCCACCTCCCCAACTACACAACTCCCCAACTACACAACTCCCCACCTCCCCAACTGCCCAACTACACAACTGCCCAACTACACAACTCCCCAACTCCCCAAGTCCCCAAAGTCGTGCAAACCTGGCGACCGCAAACAACACAGCCATCCGAGTCTCAGTGTGAGAAAAACGCTGTCTGTCCATCCATCCTACCTGCCTATCCACATATCCATTATCTATCCATCCATCCATCTATCTGTCCGTCAATCCATCTGTCTGTCTGTCTGCCTGTCTGTCCATCTATCGGTCAGTCTGTCAGCAGGTACGTATAATTCCACTGGAGGTGAAGATCCGCTCCTGTTCCCTTTACCCCTCTGAAACCCCCCCCCCCCCCAAAAAAAAAACCCCCCCAACAATAACACAATGTGGAAAACACGATGACTCATCTTCTGCGGGATAATGTGGGCAGAGTGACCGTCCAGATGCCCGCATAAGGAATGTTCTGGAACAGGATGTGAACGACGCACAGGAGAAACTCTTTAAACCCCCCCCTCCCCCCCCACCACCCAGCTCTACACACGCCAGGACATCTGTTCACCATTTCATATCTTCCAGCAAATTACGTTGTTCTGTTGTTCCTAATTCAGCACACTTCATCACTGTTTTCACTCGGAACGCCGACGGATATCCAGAGAGGCCCGACCGAGCTTCGGAAGAGTTGTGTAAGAGAGTAAAATCCTCTCCTGTCCGTCAAAGCTAGGAAAACTGCAGTCCTCTAAACCTGAACAAAATCACATTATGAAATACAGAGGGTAAAAAAAAACAAAAAAAACTGGCACACATTAGGTACAGCATGTAGTCGATGAGACTGAAAACATCAAAAATCGCAAGAGTGCATCATGATACCAGAGTTTCTGGGGGATAATTTTATCAGATTCACTTATTGAACCCTTCAAGTTTTAAAATTCCTTTGGTAGCTGTGTCAAGCGAGTTGAGCCGATCACAAATCACAAACATTTGTTGACAAGTATGAGGGGATTTCATAACATGCTGCTGTAGTTTCTAGTCATAAGTCACAATGGGTTTCTTTCTACACCAAACAGAATGACCTCTGTAGTCATGTTCTTAGCCTACTATTTCAGTCTTTCGTGAAATAAAATGCATTTACTTAAAATCTCACCTCCGTTGGTCAGGGAGGTGTGTGAGGCTCCGATAAGGTTTAAGTGACAGGACAGTCATTACCGTCCTAGTCATTACCAGATCTGGGTTAAATACATAATAGTTTTGAATTCAAATACTCTTGTACGCTTTACGGAGCTTGTCTGGCGTATTGGAGCCCGTGTAAATACTCTGCAAGCCCCGCCTTCTGGTCCTCTCGGTTGGCTCAAATGCACCAGGCGACATCAAACGGGCACAGAAAATAATTAGAATCCATTACAATTACGTATTTGACACCAGTAACGGTGAGGAACACGGGGGCCGACGGTCTGTTCTGTTCTATTCGTTATGTTTTCGTCTTAATCACGTCTCCCTCAGAAAACCGCGTGTGACACGCCGGTCCGTGGCTGATTTGCATACGGACGGAGACACACGGAGCGTTTTTAATCCAGGACGCTTCGAGGCCTCCTCAGGTCCGTGGCTAAAATAACTCGATAAACAAACACAACAGCCCGTCTGTGATGAGCGTGTTTATTCTGACGTCTGACCGGGGACAACCTGTACGCCGTTAAAGGCTGTTTTTCTCCCAGAGTCCGCTGGGCACGGCGTGCTGGGGCAGAGCTAATTAAATTCACCACCGCCGCAAAATGCCTTCCAGCGTCTGGGAATGTCACAGTACGGCAAGTCTGTGAGGTCAAAAAGGAATGATTAAAATCGGCTTTCAAGAATAATTTTCAATAACGCACTAAAGTGCGGTTTGTAAGAAAACACGAAATAGCCACCAAAAATACTGCACCTAGAAACAGAAAATGTATCTGTAACTAAGCGACAATCAAAATGGTGGAAGGCAGGTGGGTGTGCCTGCGTCCATGTTTGTGTATGTGTGTGTGTGTGTGTGTGTGTGTGCCTGTGTGTGTATGTGTTTGTGCTTGCGCCTGCGTTTGTGTGTGTGTGTGTGTGTGTGTGTGTGCCAGGGGTGTGTGTGTGTGTGTGTGTATATGCTTAACCCTCCACATCTCACAGAGCACCCTGCTGACCCACTTTAACACCTTAATTGTGTTATGCACTCGTGTCTAGTGGTGACACACTTCCCACGGTTTACATTAGTCACATAACCCTCACACAGGAAATCAGCCATGTCATTCAACCTCCACAGCTGTGCTTCTCAAATAAATAATCATTATTTTACTCCGTGTTGAATAATCTGCAGCGTGGCGATTTCTGCAGTGTGAGGTTTATCTTTGCCCTGAACAATCAGTCGTGAAAAAACTGCCAAGAACAAAGAATGTTCCGGAACAAACCTGCAACGAACTAGCTGTAGCTGCCATCTTGAATCAGCTGCAAACACGGAGCAGATCAAACAGACGCTGTTAGCCAGCTATCACTTTAGTGATAATGATCAGCTTTAGTGTAATAAACTGACGTGGATCAGAAAACAGCAAGGGAAGTATATTTATGCAACAACCAATCCGCAACCGTTCCACAACCATTCAACAACCATCCCACAACAATTGAACAACCACTGAACACCCGTTACACAACCATTAACGTCTACATCGACACTGTCGATAGTGCCCCATTTGTGATAAAGTTATTTTATCAAATTCCACATGACTTCCCACAAGTCCAAGCTGGGATATTATTAAAATGCATATTTCAATGCTGACCAGTCAGACGTCAGATCTCAGTCTCAAATCAATGCACAAAGACAAGTCATGTTCTTCTCCAGACCCCCGACCCTCCCCCCCCCCCAAAAATAATAATTAAGTCGATGTGCTGAGTACAGCATTCTGAAGCAGTGAGGCTGAAGTTTGAAATGGCGATTAGACCCCCCCCCCCCGCCCCCCCCAATAACGGCACGCAATTGAGCAAACGGCACAAAGCCGCCAGCGGGCCGCGGTGCCAGGGGCGAAACGTACCCTCGCAGAGGATTTAGAGAGATTTAGCGGGGGCTGTCCACGCCCCTGAAAGCACAGATATTATCTCCGTCTTCTCCTAAGCGCTAAAGTGCAGATTCCAGGAACACAGATCCAGCGCTTACGCACACAATTTCGCGGAGCCAAACCCCCCCCCCCCCCCCCCCCACTACCCGCCCCCCCCCCTGGCTCGTAGAATGGCGACAAAAACGGTCGTTAAAAGCTACACTCCACAACAACAGCGTGTAGATTACCAGTGAATGCAGCCGCACGTCTGTCTGAAGAGTGTTTCAGTAAAACAGAACTGAACTAAACAAAAGAGAGAATTAAAAACAGAACGTTGTGGCCGCGGGTCTGCTGGCAATAACACAGCCGGCTTCCAGCAAGTGACTCACCCCCAGACAGGGGGAACTCCAGGTATCTAATGCAGCAAATGGCCACATTTTTGTAGAGTTTATGGAACATTAATAACCACTTATTCATACAGGGCAAGAGCACAGACGACAGGCAGCATGTTAAACACTTATAAGATTGGATACAGAAAATAAGTGTCAGCGCCAACAGTCAAGATTGCTTACATATTTCTACACTGAAATGTCAATAAATAAATCTTTAAAAACTGGCACTCGTGACAATGACAACTTCCTGAAAACAAGCGTTTAGCTACATGGTGGGGAAAGAAAGGAGCAAATACAATTTGGGGGGGGGGGGGGGGCAGTTTTAAAAGGTTGTGATATAAACAATGCGGGTTGAAGGACTATTAGGGTCTGAGATTATTGGGATGAATCTCAAAGTTCAAACCTGCTGTCCTGTTTGTAAGTTTCTCTGGAAAAGAACTGCTCAGTGATATAATGTTATAAAGATACTTTGTAGCATTTTTTTTGGGAATATACTGAAATATATGAAAATATATGCAGCAATAACTTGCGTATTTATGCATATATTCTGGTGCATTGCAATATCCTGATAATACATTATACTTCAACATTTCTGTGAATATTTCACAGACTTGCTCGCCCTGGACTCCGACACGGTGAGACCAATTACCGAAATGAACAGAGACCTACAGTACCTAAAGGCCGTTATGTAACAGACAGGCGAACGCACTGAACACATAATCACATCCCTGTTTTTAACACCCGCAATTGTTTAAGAAAAAATACTTCTATTATTAAACCAGGTGAAGTGCGGCAATTACACAGGAGTGAGGTAATTGCGACCTTCCCATACAATTACACCTCCGTTCCACAGCAGCCATTCAGAGTCTTTTTCCCAATTCACTGCGCTTGTGAACCTGCAGTTATACGGCTTGTATTCATAACCCGTCTCCCTTAGGAACACGACGCCCGGTTTATATTAAAAGGGCTCTCGGAACAGTGCACGTAGCCGGAGAAAGTGTTTGCTTCCCATATAATGACAACAGAAAGCAGAAATGGCTAGCCACACTTAGCATGCTAACCACAGCCACTGGCAGCTGCACTGATTAAATCAATGAAATTAGAAGAATTTGCTTCCAAGTCTTTTATAGTTAGTTCAGGGTAATTTTGTAACATTCTCAGGCTAAATTGTTATTAAATCCAACCCCCATATGTGCACACTTTGGAGAAATACTGCTAATTGGATACAGGCAGATGTTGCACGTAACCACGAACAACGTGTTCCAGCCATATTTTACACAGTTAAATACCACCGTTTTTGTACAAAACACGTTGAATCAATACAACTTCTGTTAACATTTACTGCTTGAAGGTACTCTGATCATTTAAACTGAAACAAGAAAGCACGGCTTAACGATTTTTAGGCTAAAATGATTTGCAGACATTTTGACTTTGGTAAATAATCCAATTTTTTAAAATGTGTATTTGATTCAACCAGGTGGCATTTTGCCATGTAGTGCGGTTCTCTCTACTTGAAGCTACCGACTCAACAGCTTTTTTTGTAGTGGTTTAGGTGCTTGACTGGGACCTGGAAGGTTGTTGGATCAAGCCCCAGTGTAGCCACGATAAGATCTGCACAGCTGCTGCGCCCTTGAGCAAGTCGCTCAAGCTCACTGCTACGGTCTGAGTGACTCTTAATCGCGTCTGTCTCTGAAAACTCAAATCCCTCCGTCACAAACACAAGACCAAAGAGCCCCAGAATGAACTACTGGGTCCTGGGGGCCGCTCCCTCTCTCAGACGGGGGGTCCGGACGACTCCACGGCCGTGGCACAATCACAGCTCTGGGGCATCCTCCTATTGTCCACTCCCAAATCTGTAATTACCGTAAAAAAAAAAAAACACCCCAAAAAAAACAGAGGACTGATGATGACAAAGCCATTAGACTTTGATCACGGTTTGTGTCAGCTGTAATTCTTTATCAGTTTACAGGGAAAGTCATTCCGTTGTTTTTCTCCTGACATTCCAAGAACAGAGGGTGGGGGTGGGGTTTGGGGGTGGGGTTTGGGGGTGGGGGTGGGAGGGCCGCTTTGCCCAGACGACAGGAGGTTCCTCGTCCGGCCCTGGGGTGGAGCAGTCTGATGTCTGATTTTGTGTCTGAACAGGTTTGAGGTCCTGCTGCAACGGTGTTTTCAGTGAGAGATGATGACCCACAACACGGAGAGCTTTGTGGACCCGCAGTGCTAAAGGTATACTGCAGTCGCATAAGGCTGTCTGATACGTGGGTATGTGTACTTCACACACCATCATTAAACGTGCTTATTGTTGTGTGAACGAGACTTGGGGGTGCTCTGCCTTTAATCTACCCGTCTGGGGGGAGGGGGGATAAGCACAGTTTGCGTTTAGGACCAGGGCCCTGCATCATAAAACAGGATTACTGAGTTTAGCTGGATAACCGCACTGAGTAAAACCCACAAAACAGGATTACTGAATTTAGCTGGATAACTCTACTGAGTAAAACCCACAAAGCAGGATTACTGAGTTAGCCGGATAACTGCACCTAGTAAAACCCACAGGGCAGGATTACTGAGTTAGCTGGATAACTGCACTGAGTAAAACAGACAAAGCAGGATTACTGAGTTAGCCGGATAACTGCACTGAGTAAAACCCACAAAGCAGGATTACTGAGTTAGCTGGATAACTGCGCTGAGTAAAACCCCACAAAGCAGGATTACTGAGTTAGCTGGAACACAGACTGCAGTAAAAGAGCCATTCCGGGTTTTACTCAGTGCAGTTATCCAGCTAACTCAGTAATCCTGCTTCCCGAAATACCCCCCAGGGCAGTAACGCTCTGCTGTTTGCAGCTTCAGCGGAGACGGCGGTTTGAGACTTCCCCGGCCTGCAGAGGCACAAAATGGAGGCAGCAGGGCGCGTTGGGGTGCGCAGGAGCGGCAGCACAGAGGGGCCCAGAGTGGTGGTGTTTTTGGCGGGGAGCCCCCCTCCCCTCCCCTCCCCTCCCCGGTGGGGGCGCTCCGAGGGGCCTTCCGCGCCCTGACGTAACTTTAGCGGGATAAACGGGACGACGGCGTTAAAAATGAAAGGCTGCGACGCTGGCTCCGGTGAGCGGAGCGAGATTTAACATCTTTACCAAACCATTAATTTTTTATGAGGAGGACAACAGCCACATACAGGAGGAGAGAAAGAGGAAGAAAAGACTAAAGTGGGGGGGGGGGGGGGGCGGATTGAGGGAACAGCCCGTAGAGGGGGGAGGGAGAGAGAACAGCCCACAGAGGGGGGAGGGAGAAAGAACAGCCTGTAGAGGGGGGAGGGAGAGAGAACAGCCCGTAGAGGGGGGAGGGAGAGAGAACAGCCCGTAGAGGGGGGAGGGAGAGACAGCAGCCCGTAGAGGGGGGAGGGAGAGACAACAGCCTGTAGAGGGGGGAGGGAGAGAGAACAGCCTGTAGAGGGGGGAGGGAGAGAGAACAGCCTGTAGAGGGGGGAGGGAGAGAGAACAGCCTGTAGAGGAGGGAGGGAGAGAGAACAGCCCGTAGAGGGGGGAGAGAGAGAGAACAGCCCGTAGAGGGGGGAGGGAGAGAGAACAGCCCATAGAGGGGGGGGGAGAGAGAACAGCCCGTAGAGGGGGGAGGGAGAGAGAACAGCCTGTAGAGGGGGGAGGGAGAGAGAACAGCCCATAGAGGGGGGAGGGAGAGAGAACAGCCCGTAGAGGGGGGAGGGAGAGGGAACAGCCCGTAGAGGGGGGAGGGAGAGAGAACAGCCCATAGAGGGGGGAGGGAGAGAGAACAGCTGGTGGGATTTTTACCCGCCTATTAAAACAAGGCATTCAGCTAGACACCTAAAACAGTCATTACCGCGGGTCCTTCTGCTCAAACCACCCGGCTCTCTGGGACCAGTACCCCGCCCACCTCAGTGAGCCAGACCTGCATATTATCCACAATTCTGCGTCTATTACCCACAATTCTGTGTCTCCAGGTCCAATAACCCTGTTTTGCTAAGCCTGGAGAGCCATTCATATCACTTAACCGGCAGGAAGGCAGGCCACTGAGGAGCACTGAAGTGTGTGGATCCGTGCGTGAAACTGATGGGCCAGCCAGCCTCACAGACGGCAGGGTAACAGGTGGAGACGTCTCCTCCCTGCTAACAGGTGCCCCACAGCCGCTCATGAGCCAAAAATAGGCCGGATTACCCTGGACACTCGTTGTACAAACTGTTTTTTCAATGCCGGCTATTTTCCCTTTTTCCGGAATGAAAGGCTTGATTGAAATGGATAAACAGGGAAGTCGAACACAAGCTGTGTGTGGAGTCTGAGATGGGCAGACTGGATGGGTCTAGCATCCAACTCACTCACTCACTCACTCACTCACTCACTCACTCACTCACTCACTCACTCACTCACTCACTCACTCACTCACTCACTCACTCACTCACTCACTCACTCACTCACTCACTCACTCACTCACTCACTCACTCACTCACTCACTCACTCACTCACTCACTCACTCACTCACTCACTCACGCACGCACGCACGCACGCACGCACGCACGCACACACGCACACATGCACATACACACACACACTGCAGCAAACATCGGTCACCTTGTTATCAGCATTTCCTCTCAGGAGGAAAACACCACCCCCCCTATAACTCACAGCACTCAACGCCAAGTCGGCACAGACCAGCATAAACAGCAGAGGGGCACAGACAGAATGTTTGTTTGGTCCCCGTCTCTGCTGTCTGTGTATTGGCTAGTTCCAGCATGCTGTCACTGGATTGGTTGGTTGTGGCATGCTGTCACTGGATTGGCCGATTATGGCATGCTGTCGCTGGATTGGCCGGTTGTGGCGTGCTGTCGCCGGATTGGTTGGTTGTAGCACAGTGTTGCCGGATTGGCCGGAGCCTCCCTCATACCCAGACTGGCCGGAGTGGAAACACACACAGCCTCACACTGATAAACATCAGGGCTGAGACACACACAGCCTCACACTGATAAACATCCGGGCTGAGACACACAGGATTCCTCTCCTCTGGAGCTGCCAGGATGGCTGGCAGAACACCCGGGTTATCGCGCCCATCGAAATGGAGCAATAACGCCGGGCAGCCATCCTGGAGAGGGAGAGGGAGAGGGAGGGAGCCACAGCCTCTCAGTATCGTCCATAACGTCGGCAAATCTGGGTCAAATACCAAATACTTCTCTTACTTCTCAAATACTGAACTTGTCTGGTGTACTGGAATCCTCAACAATGGCAAAGCCCCACATTCTGGTGCTCTTGGTCGGCTCAATTGCAACAGGATAGATCAACTGAGCATTTAAATCATCCAAAGAAAATTACATGTTTGACCCAGGTCTGAGCGCCCGTAATGTCCGTCACATCGAACGTCCGTAACGGCTGCAAGATCGGTGCTTTGTGACAGTCTAATTACTCGGTAACGCGCACACGGAGAGCCAGACGGAGGCCATTTTGTGCCTGGAACTGGAGTCAGATCTGCAGTCCCCATACACAGGTATGACACCTGGGGAGGCCTAAATAAGGGCCTCTGCTCAAACCTGCAGCCCCTACCAGCCTGTCTGCTGCTCGCAGGACTCCTGTAATCACCATCCAAACCTGCCCATTATCTCTGAGCCTGGCGGAAGCTTTCAGGCAGAGCGATTAAACTCCCCACACACATCTCAGCGGTGCTCTGGTGCCCCTAGTGGTGGAATGAGGCAGCCTGCAGCCTCGTGGATAAGGCACATGACTGGGACCCGGAAGGTTGGTGGTTCAAGGCCCCAGTGTTGGGCCCTTGACCCCCACACTGCTGCAGGGGGGATTGTCCCCTGCTTAGTCTAATCAACTGTAAGCCGCGTTGGATAAAAGCGTCAGCTAAAATAACGATAATGTAATGAGCTGCCCAGTGCGGTCAGGATCTCACCACAGACTGAAAGCTCAGCTTTTAGCTCAGTTGAGGCTGAACCCATCATAGAATTACGAGCAAAACATGTCTCCCTGTGCCCTCAAACTCGTTCTGCTGCTGAAAAAATGACGTCCTCAACTGCCCTCTCGTATCTGCTAAAGCCCACTACATCTCCATCTTTAAACAAAACAACAGCCTCAGAGTTAGACACAGCAGCATGCAGCTCATTCTCCTGGCAGGAGGTACATGTGCTGACCGATCCGCCCAGGAGAAACCATCCTGACACAGAGAGAGAGAGAGAGAGAGAGAGAGAGAGAGAGATGGGCAGACAGGCAGACAGACAGACACAGAGAGATAGACAGACAGAGAGAGAGAGA
>NC_083763.1:2877191-2942191 GCF_963514075.1 Conger conger | reverse complement strand
AAGGCGATCCGCTCATTATTATAGTTTAGTTTGCGGTTCTCGAGGACAGAAAATCCTCCTAGATCGTACTCTCAGTCCTGACTCTTCCTCTTTGTTTCTGTGGACGGGTTTCCCTCCAGGACATCATGGCTGACCACAGCAACTCATCAATCTGAACCCAGACCCTGCACTCCAGACCCCGCCCTCCAGACCTGCCCTCCAGACCCTGCACTCCAGACCCCGCACTCCAGACCTGCACTCCAGACCTGCACTCCAGACCCCCGCACTACAGACCCCCGCACTACAGACCCCGCACTCCAGACCTGCACTCCAGACCCCCGCACTACAGACCCCCGCACTACAGACCCCGCACTCCAGACCTGCACTCCAGACCCCCGCACTACAGACCCCCGCACTACAGACCCCGCACTACAGACCTGCACTCCAGACCTGCACTCCAGACCCCCGCACTACAGACCCCCGCACTACAGACCCCGCACTACAGACCTGCACTCCAGACCCCGCACTCCAGACCTGCACTCCAGACCCCCGCACTACAGACCCCGCACTCCAGACCCCGCACTCCAGACCTGCACTCCAGACCTGCACTCCAGACCTGCACTCCAGACCCCCCTGTTAATAGTTTTTTTCTCTTCATTAAAGTGATGAGTTACACTAAAGAACTGAAAATTTTGAATTGTGGATAAATGAATACAAATAAATGTTTGGCAAACCACAGTGGCTGAAGTATCATAGTTAATGTACATTATACCCAGGTTCTATACTGACATCACACTGTGATCAAACACACCACACACACATACACACACACACACAAACATACTCACACTCACACAGTAACACACACACACACACACACAGTAACACACTCATACACACACACACACCCCAACAGTAACACACTATCACACACACACACACACACACACACACACACATACACATACACACACACACTCTTATGACAGGAGAACAAACCGTCATATCCGCACTCTCAATAACGCCGCTTGAACACTGGCGCCTTTGACCTTCGTTATGTATTATTTATTCATAATGTATTCTGCGTCTCTGTGTGCGATTTCCATAGACCAAGGTCAGAGCAACACTGAGGGCTCATGAGCGTTAATCTCAGAGCGCTGAAATGCGCTTATGGAAATCCACACTGAGCATTTCTCCAGGGTTTGAGCCCAAGAACGGCCTTGTGCTCACGGGGTCCTGGAGGAGAGGTCAGGGCCCCAGAGCCGGCGACAGAGCTGACTCTACCGCCACCTACAGGCCACACGTAACATTACCGCCTGCCTGGCTGCACATTTGCGTCTGCTCTACCAAATTCCCTCGTCTTAACAAGAGGGGGGAGAAAAGAGCACAATGCTTTGACAACTCGCTCGGATTCTGCTCGCTGAGATTTTGGCAGCGTTACTCTGAATATTTCCCCGAGAAATATGATGAAAAGGTTGACAGACAGACGGAAATGTTTGGCTGACAGCGCTGAGGCCGGTGCCCCACAGGGGGGAGGGGAGGGGACTTCAGCAGGGGCGCATTTCTGCACAGTCTGCACTCCCACAGAAAAACTGGAGAGTTACAAAATATTCGCCCGGGGACCAAAGAGAACGGAACGGCCACCCAATCTGCCCTGCAGGAGGAAACTCAATTAAATTAAAATTAAAACCAGTAATTGCACAGGGCCGGCGGCCATTTGCATTTATGCTGACGTGTCTGTTTTTCCTAAAGAACGAGGGGACAGGCACTGCCACGGGGAGTGTGAGTGTGCGTGTGTGGAGTACCTGTGTACACCTGAGTGTGTGTGTGGAGTACCTGTGTACACCTGAGTGTGTGTGTGGAGTACCTGTACACCTGAGTGTGTGTGTGGAGTACCTGTGTGCACCTGAGTGTGTGTGTGGAGTACCTGTGTGCACCTGAGTGTGTGTGTGGAGTACCTGTGTGCACCTGAGTGTGTGGAGTACCTGTGTGCACCTGAGTGTGTGTGTGGAGTACCTGTGTACACCTGAGTGTGTGGAGTACCTGTGCGCACCTGAGTGTGTGAGTACCTGTGTACACCTGAGTGTGTGGAGTACCTGTGTACACCTGAGTGTGTGTGGAGTACCTGTGTGCACCTGAGTGTGTGGAGTACCTGTGTACACCTGAGTGTGTGTGGAGTACCTGTGCGCACCTGAGTGTGTGAGTACCTGTGTACACCTGAGTGTGTGGAGTACCTGTGTACACCTGAGTGTGTGTGGAGTACCTGTGTGCACCTGAGTGTGTGGAGTACCTGTGTACACCTGAGTGTGTGGAGTACCTGTGTACACCTGAGTGTGTGGAGTACCTGTGTGCACCTGAGTGTGTGGAGTACCTGTGTACACCTGAGTGTGTGTGTGGAGTACCTGTGTACACCTGAGTGTGTGTGTGGAGTACCTGTGTGCACCTGAGTGTGTGGAGTACCTGTACACCTGAGTGTGTGTGTGGAGTACCTGTGTACACCTGAGTGTGTGTGTGGAGTACCTGTGTGCACCTGAGTGTGTGTGGAGTACCTGTGTGCACCTGAGTGTGTGGAGTACCTGTGTACACCTGAGTGTGTGGAGTACCTGTGTACACCTGAGTGTGTGGAGTACCTGTGTACACCTGAGTGTGTGGAGTACCTGTGTACACCTGAGTGTGTGGAGTACCTGTACACCTGAGTGGGTGTGTGTGGAGTACCTGCACACCTGAGTGTGTGGAGTACCTGTGTACACCTGAGTGCGACACGCACCTGTACACTGGCTGCAGCTCCGGGGCGATTCCGATCACAGCTCCGGGCGGGAAGCGGGAGAATTCCTGAAACAGATCCCGGATGTTGCTGCGGAACTTCAGATCCAGGTCCAGCTGCACAACGCGCTCCAGCTCTGCGTGGGAAACACAGAGGAGCAGCCGGGTGAGACAGAGCGGAGTCCGAATCAGGGCAACCCACCTGACCTGACATGACATGACAATCGCCTACTAGTGAGTATACAGAGCACACTGGATGAGAAAGCAGTTAGGATGTAAATGCAGTGTACTTAAAAACTCCCAAGATGACGTACTTATTTCTGGGGTTTTGCCAAGTACATTTGGGAGTATACTTGCCAATAAATACATTTTCCTTCAAGAACAACAGCAGCCGCACGTCATCGTGGTTGCGTAAGGGCAAAACGTCTCACATACTTCCCATTGCATACTAAAACACACTGAACAGTATGCAGTATGCTTAGTAGACAGTACATATTTTGAGGACACGATATAGAGGCCGGGGAAACATGACTGTCAGCTTTACTAGCCAATGCGGTGACTGGGATCAGGCTCTGGAGCAGACAGCTCTGCCATGATGAAAAAGCAGAACTACATTACTGTGCATTACTGTGCATTACAGTGCATTACTGTGCATTGCTGTGCATTACTGTGCATTACTGTGCATTACTGTGCATTACGTTACGTTACGTTAATGGCATTTGGCAGACGCTCTTATCCAGAGCGACGTACATTTGATTAGACTAAGCAGGAGACAATCCTCCCCTGGAGCAATGCAGGGTTAAGGGCCTTGCTCAAGGGCCCAACGGCTGAGCGGATCTTATTGTGGCTACACCAGGGATTAGAACCATCGACCTTGCGTGTCCCAGTCATTTACCTAAACCACCACGCTACAGGCCGCCCTGTTACTGTGCATTACAGTGCATTACAGTGCATTACTGTGCATTACAGTGCATTACAGTGCATTACAGTGCATTACAGTGCATTACAGTGCATTACAGTGCATTACTGTGCATTACAGTGCATTACTGTGCATTACTGTGCTAGGCTGCACACACACTGCTGCCCTCACAGTAAGAACAGAGCACGGACCAGGCTAAGCTGCGGGTCTGTGAACAATGGGCCAGACTGACGAGCCAGGACAGAACCAGCAGCTGCCAATGGGTCAGGCAGGGTTCTGTCCAAACAGGCTGTGAAAACAGACCCCAATCAGCCTTTTAGCCTCAAACTCCTCTTCAAACAGGAAAGTCCCCAACACAAAGCCAAGGAACATGACGCCATCAATGGGGGAAAAAAAAACAAACATAAAAATGCATGACAAAGCAGTAGACACATTTGTTGATGCCAACACGAAAAACACAGACTGGTCATCCACAAAAAAATAATAATAATGGTATTTTGAAGAGAGTGAATTGTCATTTACAAACCTTTTACAGATTAGCCATGGCCACACTGACTTTGGCTCTCAGCTTAAAGGGGTGGTCCCATTTCTGTGGTTTTTAAAAAAATATTTCAGTTTTCAGTGCATGTTTATTATTGGCGCACATACAGAAGTTTATCATGACCTGCTGGCTACAGTGTTCGGTATCAGGGCATTCAGGGTAATCCTTCCCTTGCTGTAAAAGCAACGGTCATGTTACTGGAAATGTACAATCCTGCTTCAGACCATACTAGCCATCTGTAAGCACCTAAGATATCCTTCACACCACATTCAGACCATCTGTGCCAATCAAAGACAAATTTAAATAAAGAAATGTACATATATTTAACTTTTTTCTTTTTTTAAACTTCATGATTAAAACGTATTGTCCCATATTCTAGCTTAATGAGGAAATGCCCACTAAGGTAAAGAAAACAAGGAACAAAAATTACACAAAATACAGCCTAGTGTTCAACTAAAAATCAATTTTATGCAGGCTAACTCTTTAGCCACAATGACAACGCAACAAAACAGCCAAAGGCATGGCACAGGTTTCCACAAAAAGAGATCAGTATGGTTTATGAGTGCATATTTCACTGCGGGTTTAACAGCAGCTTTTACATCACTGTGGAAAGGGAGATGGTCAGGGCCCGGGTCATCTCGACCGACGCGCAGCGCAGAGACACGCAGGGGCGAAAGAGCTCCGGGCGCCGTGGCCTGTCAAATATAAAAACGGCCGGAGCGGTAACTCGGTTAAGCATCCTGAACTTTCGCTGTACCCCGGAGCGCTTACAGCGGGCTACAGACCGCCCTGACCTCCTCTCAAAGACAGACAACAATGCCTCGCGCGACCCGATCCAGATTAAACCGGCTCTGGATGTAGGTCAACGCCGTCACTTAGTCCACTTCACGGCGGGTCATACGTGTGGTCCCGGCTACATGTGCGCAGGTTTACGCAGAGGTAGGCTGTACGATAATACGAAACTGTGTTAAAACGTCCCCTAGTACACCGCTGTACACACATTAAGATTGATTTGGACACGATTCTGAGCTTTACATTTGCTTCCGAGTTCGCTGTGGTTGCTACAACGTTCAAATTAGCATGCTAGCTGGAAACTACAAGGGGTGATAACTAGCCTCCCCTTTCAGCCACCTAAACAAGCTCTGGTTGACTGTTTTCATATTTCCACAGATTTCTCTTCATCGTTTAAATCCCCAGGCAGTGACAAACTGCCAAGGAAGTATAACCTTTAAATAACATGATATGTTAACCGAAAAAGAGTCGCGGATTTATCCTATACGCGACAGAAGCAGAGCGAGCATTTATTGGCCTCCTCCTGGGGGCAGAAGCGTTTATTTAATCAAATGACAAAACCCCCACAACAAACAACAGAGAGATAAGTGGATAAGAAACGGCCGGGCAGCGTAACGAACAGCTGGCGACTTTCTGCGCCCTGGAGCCGCCAATAACTCAATTTTATCACAGACGATGGACGCGCCTGACGTCAGATGTCTACATTTTATACTTAATTCAGCAGCTGGGTTATGAAAGAGTGGAAAGATAAAAGTTAAAAGGAATAATATGTGATATGGGTACCCTGACAGGAAAAGGATCAATAAATGAAGAACCTAAAAATACCGTTATTACCGTTATCTTGTACCGTCTGAAAGTAGGCTCAGGTCCGGATAAAAGATATGAGCCTACTTTAACCAAGTTTAGAAACACGTATTTATTTGAACATAGTTCAAAGTGCTCAAGTGCGAAAATAAAATTGTAAAGCGGGTATAAACACCTCATTTAACCCACTGTCTGCCCTGATTATATAAATATTAGTGTTTACATGACCCAAGATTAAAATCTCTCCCACACACGCAACAACATGGTGCAACATTGCATTCACTTAGCAGACCCTCTGGAGAAATGCTTTATTAAAAACCTTATTAATATGAGCAAGAGCATCAGACCTGCCTAACAGCATTGCACCAAAGGCAGCCTGTAGTCTAGTGGCTGACTGGGGCCTGGAAGGTTGTTGGTTCTAGTCCCGCTGTAGCCACAGTAAGATCTGTGTAAGCTGTGTAAGGCGCCCTATAGAAAACTCATAGAAAGGCCAAGGAATGAAAATGCATTTCAATGGTCATGTGTCTTGAAAAACGGTCATAGGATTGTCTCCTGCTTAGTCTAACTGTAAGTGGCCTTGGATAAAAGTGCCAGCTAAATTAACAAATTATTATTATTATTATTATTATTATTATTATTAAGAACCAATACACACACTCTCAACACACACAGATTACATCCATAACCAGCCTGAAGAAAACCTCCAAATAAACAGTGGTAGGTGTTGAATCGTTGTTTCTTTATTAACAGTTTGGGAGAAAAATTGAAATTGTCTTGTGGGTTTTTTTTTTGATGGATACTCCCACTCTCTCATCTTCCTTTTGATATGAAACTTCAAACACAAGGAACGCGGCGATTCACTCCGTACTGCGCGCGCGGTATCCGCTCACAAAACAAGGGGCTCAGCACAATCCACCGGGTTTTGTAAGGGGGTTAGTGAATTCTTGCGATAACCACCAGCGTCGGCAGCAAACAAACTGCGGCGATAAACGGGCAAACACGCACAAGCTGGGGTTGCCCCACTTCGCTCGGCTAAAGCGGCGAAAATTCACCCAGCTCCGAAAGGTCTGCGGCTCGCACGGCTCCTTAATCTGCCCCGTGGTGAAAGAGAGAAACAGACTGTTCAACGGGGTCAGAGAGACGCAGCGTGCGACCCTGGGACTCTGCCGGGATCTGAAACTGGGTTAAACTCACAAGAACGACGGGCCCCGTTACAAGCACTGAGACTCTCTCTACCCAACAGAGGGGTCAGAGGTCACTAGATCCTCCACTGGTCCTGCTTCACTCAGGGGAAAATAGGCCGTGTTCAAACCCACATACTAAGCATATCACTCACGCTACAGGGGCGGTCTGTAGCGTAGCGGTTAAGGTACGTGACTGGAACACGCAAGGTCGGTGGTTCTAATCCCGGTGTAGTCACAATAAGATCCACACAGCCGTTGGGCCCTTGAGCAAGGCCCTTAACCCCACATTGCCCCAGAGGAGGATTGTCTCCTGCTTAGTCTATTCAACTGTGGGACCTATAGTTGCCCAAATGCCATTAATGTAATGTAATATACTACGTTTCAATGAAAATCTGCCTGAAATGTAGTCGTAGTTCGGGGCTTCAAGCACAGCCATAGACTAGGGGCGGGAGGGATATGCTGTCACTTCTCACATGGAAACCAGAAAGAGGAGCTCAACCAATCACAGAGCATATTGGTGATAAGAAGCGCAACAATACCAACAGTGATTGGTGGATACAAAAATATATATACAAATGTAAATGTATTGAGAAATTAATGCAATGTGAAAATCAGTGCTGTATCATTTTAATGAGAGCAAATACAGATATTATGGGCCAGTTTCACAGACAGATTAAGCTTAGTCCCGAAATAAAAAAGTTCTGTCTGGAGAAATAGAATTTGGTCATGGACTAGGATTAATCCATGTCTGTGAAACTGGCCCTATATGTTTTTTTAAGACTTTGCCATCATTTAATCACTGTCAATGTCCAGACTAAACTAGTCAGACCTTTGACCTCGCCATCACACTTTGACCTTACCATCACCGCTGTGAAAAGTTTGGGAGGGATTTTCACCCCCCCCCCCCCCGTGTGCCACATTCCGTCCATTACAGACACTATAAACAAACTCTCTCGTCGAGCCAGCTGTGCACGACCAACTGGTATCGACGTCACCCGGTGGGAGATCGATAGACGGAACAATCGCGGGGCAATAACAAGCCCGCAAGAGCCACGTCGCACCAGCTCAAAGAATCACGGGAGATCTCCAGCTGGGCACATCGACGTTTGCTCCAGCAAACTGCCGTCACCAGCGACGGGCGTCTTTTTCAGCACGCCGGGCGGTGTAAAGCGGCTTCGCCACGTTTCCTTTTAACACCGGCCCGGGGAGAACAGCAGGTGTTCGGTAAGCTATGACGGTTAACAAACGACACGCTGCGCGCACTCCTGAGATGAGTCTTCTTCCCTCACATCACTCTGACGGAGCGCGCAGAGTTTCGGTTATTTGAAGTTACACACCGACTCAACAGTGCTCACAGAGCGCGTCCAAAAAGTACACTGAACCCAAAAATATAACTTCATTTCACTGGTAATATCCCGAACAGGATACCATCTCGTTTCACTGTTACACCGCATCACCAAGGCCTGTTGTGAATCTGTGTTGAGATCCAGTCGGCTATTCCAGTTAGATTGGCAAGGCTCTTAAAAAAAACAACAAAAAAAAACAGATGTTGTGAAAATCTTTGTGTGAGGAGAAGCCATTTGGGATTTGACAGAGCTGTCGGAAAAAGAGAGGCTTCTACCTACAGACTCGTGTTACCTGAGGAAGACTTGTTTTGGAGAAACAGAACTCCCATTCTGAATGTGATTAATGCCCATCGTGTGTTTAATAGCACACGGTTCCGTTCAGCTGTGTGTGAGGAACAGACAGAGCGAGGAAGGATTGCTAGAACCTCCTGTCCTTGCTACATTTAATTTTTTCACTTTTTCAATATAAGGTACAGATTCAATTTAATAAGAAACAAATATTAAAATGACAATATTTTTATGCGAGGGTCGATTCTCAAAAATGAATCGTCAGGATCGGAAGTATTGATACCTCAATACGGATCCGCCGATCACAAGAATATGTCTTGAATAGTACAGTGAATAGTACCTTAAACATACCGCTGTGCAAAAAGGTAAGAGTTACTCATAGAAACAGCGAGGACGGCAGGGAGGAATGTGCATGGACGGATTAGATTGAGGGAATTTCCGTGAAAACGCGAGTGCCAAAATAACTAAACCTGGACGTGACCTGCTCCTGGACAGAGCTGCGGCCTTCATATTCATCTTCCTGCGGTTCCTGGATGGGACGGCGTTCCAGCCCAGATTCCCTGGGACTCGGATCCGATCTCGGAAAACCGCGGGGCTGCGTAAACTTCCTGACCCCACCCCCCCTCCCCGCGCTCCTCACGAAACCGGAGAGCGCCTCGCTGCCACGGTAACGGCTGCTGACCAATCCCGGGACAGAAAGTGAGACGCCGTTTGGAAGAAAAAAATTAGCGTCACACAGCACAGCTGAGAGAAACGACGTTAAGGAGACGAATCGGGAGCGGTGGAGCCATCTGTGCTCGCTCCGATTCTGAGAGTTAGAGGGAGATTCAATTTCAGTGGTGAGATGTGACGTTCGGACACCCGAAGACATCCCACTGAGAGCAAACGGCTCAACAGCTTTCAAACAGTATCCTTAGTGCTTCTGTCAGAAATGAGCATTCCCCAGTGAGTGAACCGTTTACTCAACTTTATTCAGTTTAAGTGCTGATTCGGTTAAAACGCTGTTTTTTTTTTAACACCAAAATACCTGTGGTATGCTGCTATACGCCAAGGGACAAAAGCCCTGCACTGACATTACTCAAACGCAAGTAATCCATTCTGATAGCATGCGTGTGTTGGCAATCAGACCTGGGTCAAATACTTTTCTACGCTGTACTGATCTTGTATTGCGGTATTAAAACCTATGAAGTACTCTCAGAAAGTGCTAACCCCACGCCTCTTGGTCGGCTCAATCGCAGCAGGCAAGATCAATCGAGCACAGAGAAGTATTCGAATCCAAAACAATTACGTGTTTGACCCAGGTCTAATAGCAATAAAACAATGTCATCCATCACTCTCCAGCAAAGTGCACCTCTTTGACCTCAGGATGCCGGTGGAGCTGAATAAACTCTCCTCAAAATCTCCTGGTAGAGCCAGGCCATGCCGACTTCTACTGAAGTCAGCAGCCACCCACCCGTTTCCGTGCCAACCCTGGCCTGGTTTCCCAGCATGCACCTGCAGCCCACGCCACAGATAACAAACGGAACAGCGTCGGGGGGCTGGGGCCGGGGACGGGGTGGAACAGTCATTGCAGGACCTGCGTGTGGCTGCAGGGGGGGGGCGGGGGCGGGGGCTGCTAGGCCCAGCGTAGGAAGCACACCGACCCCCCACCGGAACTGTATTTTTCCTCTAGGGATCCTCATCACACTGGTCCCTGTGTTCGATTTGCACTTCCCTGTACGTCGCTCTGGATAAGAGCGTCTGCCAAATGCCTGTAGTGTAATATAATGTTAACCCAAATACGCAGTTACTGTGGTTAGGGGTGCACCCCAAGCCAAAGGCTATTACTGTCATTAGGGGGTGTGTACCCCAACCATAATACTGTCACTGTGGTGAGCGGTGTACCCCGACCCAGCCCAAAGGAAGTTACCGCGGTTCACTCAGGATACTCGAACGATCAGATTAGCGGGAACAGGAGAGCATTAAATGACTGCCCCTTTATGTAATTTTAATCTGTGTGCAGCTGCCCGAGCCCTGCTTTGTTTGTGTTCTGCGATAAGCGCGCGGCTCAGCTCCTGGTGAGCCGGGCGTGAAAAGCACTAACGGTAGAGGAAAATTATTTGTTTTGATTGATTTATTGATTGACTGCAGGTGTTCCGGGAGGCCGCAGGTGTGTTCTCGGCAGAAGGCGCATTCCTCGCCCGTTTCGCCGACACTTTCCATCTGCGGGAAGACGACGGCCAATTTCCAAACGCCATAATTCTGTCATCGCCTCCCTTCATATGGGGAAGGTATGCCCATCATATTTTCCATGCGTTTCTCTTCGACCGGCGAAGCGGAACAACGAAGTCGGGCACCTCTCTCCACAGTCCAGCCGAAGCTTTGGAGCCAGCGTTCTACTGTGCTTCCATTTTAGGAGCCCTTGCTCCTGAAAACTGATCTGAAAAAAAGTCATTGAGGAGCACATCCACTAATCGAGATGCATTAGTGTGCTCCTAAAGTTAAATTTAGGAGCTCTTTGTAAAACAGTACTTTAGTGTAGAGTACTACTTGGAGCATCGACTATATTAGCCGATTGTGTGTGTGACTCTCGTGTGTTATCTGAGCAGGACCTAAAGTTATGGAAACTCAGTTTTTCTGCTTCCGTTTCACTTCTCGAAAGGCACAACATCATAACGGACCATCTGATAAAGACCCTCGAAATGTACCTAACAATCATAACAATATTACCAGAAAACATGAGGGTACTGTTTTCACTGTTCAGACTGAAAGTTGGGTGGGTGAACTCATCTCGAAATGATGTTGTGCCAGTCGAGAAATGAGTTTACCGACCCAACTTTCAATCGGAACAGTGGAAACTGTAGCCCCATATTTCTGGCTAATATTGTTATGAACACCTTCTAGGGTCACACCTTCTACCCTGTATAAAGGTTGCATTAAAACAAAAATGAAAATAACAGCAGAGCAGATTGTAACTTATTGTGACTATTACAGACCACTGGTGTAAAACTAAATAAGACACCCAGAACCCAGAGTCTGACTGGGCTGTAGTACACTTGCATCAGTAAAGATATAACAGTTTTAATGGAAAGAGTTATTTCCATGAAAACTACACAATCGCCAATCTTACTGACGTCTGAACAGTAAATTAAACTGCAAAACTGCCGATATAAGGAACGAGTTGCAATTAACCCGCATTAAGGACACACAGTGAGTTTTTTCTACGAGTACGAAAAGCACAAACTTATTAAATTGTGGACATTGTAGACTGTGAATAAGGAAAGGGTTAAAAAAAAGATCCCCGTTGACCTTCATTTTAAAATGCGATTCATTCAAGGGGGTCTTAAACAATGAACTAAGTTAATTAAGTCGATTTAAAAAGTAAATTTAATCTGCAGCCCCTGATTAGCTACACTACCCACGGGCTTGCAGAGAAGCTGCATCTGACAGAGAATTTTAAACCTCATCCTTTTGTCTACAACTCTGCCTTAATCACATCCTGTCACATGAAGAACATTTAGACTCCCAGAGCAGGGAGAAGAAAAAAAAAACTCAACATGAAATACTCATGAAAAAAAAAACCTTGCCTTTTTTTTTTCTTTTTCTTTTTTTTTTCTAACGCAAACAAAAGTTTTTCTCCAGCTCTGAGCTCTGTCAAAAATTTCAGAACTAGACATAACTAATAAAGTTGGTTCAAACTCCCACGCGACTAAGTAATGGAAATAAGAAGCAGTTCTTCTGGCTTTTCTGAAGAATTATACTTTTTTGAGATACAAGGTTTTTTGTTTTTTTTTGCTGAACACCCAATGGTTCCTAGACATGGCTTTGTGTTTTGAGCTTAACAGCGTCACAGTGCCAATAAGACCGTGGCCTTCAGCAGGGACCTTCCACCGACCTTCCCCTGACCCTGAAGTTCAGGACAATAAAACCCACTGCAGAGGACGGCCTCGCTCCACACCGAAAAGCCGCCATTTTGTACACTTTATTGTTTTTTTTTCAGCAGAACAAATTTGCTAATGGCATCTCCCCGCTGAAAGGAGCCGAATCTGAATCCTCGCTCTCTCCGAGGGCAAGCCACTCTGGAGCACCACACACAAAGCCCGGCTGTGCGACTTCGCACGAGAGCGGGGAAAAAAAACACACAAAGAGTCCATCGAGAGGCTGGATTCGCACCACGAGTGCGGAGAAACGCTGAAATTCCCCCGGCCCCGTTCCCCCTACTCCCACCAGGCTTCTTCAGTCTTGCGAGGATAATACAGAGACGTATTAATCTTTCTCTCTCAGCGTTTCCACGAATAGCACAATGATGACTGCTGTCCTTTTCCGTCCAAAAATAAAATGGAATACCAACAGCCTTCTCCATCTCTCTCATCTTTTTTCACATTTTTTGACGAATGTGTCATGCCATCTTTTTCCGAAAAAAGCGCTTGAGAACGGATTTTTCTTTTTTGCCTATCAGGAACACAAAACGCACCGTTGAAGCCTCTTCGCTGAAGCAGAGCTGAACATTCTCACTGGGGCTGGGGCACTGGGGCTGGGGCACGGGGGGTGGGGCGGAGGGTGGGGGACAGGGTGAGAGTTGGTGCAGGATGAAGGACAGTAAATTCTCCAGCATTCCCGTTTGGGCCCTTCACATTCCCAACACCGGCCGCAAGGCTTTCACTCACTTTCACTCTCTCTCTCTCTCTCACACACACACGCACGCACACACACGCATACACACACATGCACGCACACACACGCATACACTCACACACTCACACATGCACACACACTCACTTGCACGCACACACACACGTATACACTCACATGCACGCACACACACACATACACTCACATGCACGCACACACACGCACACACAGGCACACACACTCACATGCACGCACACACACGTATACACTCACATGCACGCACACACACGCATACACACACACACACACACACACACGCGCGCGCGCGCACACGCAACCGGATCTCAGCTGCCTTGAGCACAGGGGACACACACTCCTGAGTGACCTCTGACCTTCTGACTGACCGTTATTCACGGTGACTCCATTAGCCCCCTTCTCAAAAAAAAACCTTTAAAAATGTAAAGTTCGCCTTGGGACGAGTTTGGGGCGAGTTGACCGTTTATTTAAAACAAAAACAAAAATGTGGAACAGCATGAGCCACTCCCACACACTGTCCCAGCCAAAAATACCAACGCCATGTCTAAGTGGTTCACTGGATACAAAATACAGGATTTCACCATCATTGCAAGGGCTAAGGACATTATTAGTTTGGACAGGGGTACTCAATTAAACGCAAACTATAAATGATGGCAGCAATGATGCAATTTACACAGTCTGCTGCTCAGCAGCAGTAAAGGTTAAAATAACATTAACTGCAAATGTGCTGTACCTACTCTGTGTTAGGGTCATCCTTGATGAAATATTCAAGTTCACATGCCATGAAGTATTGATGCAGAAATAGGGCGGGGCTAACATGCAGTGATGCACTGTAGGGGCGGCGCTAACCTGCAGTGCTGCAGTGTAGGGGCGGGGCTAACCGGCAGTGATGCAGTGTAGGGGCGGGGCTAACCTGCAGTGATGTAGAACGGGGCGGGGTTAACCTGCAGTGATGTAGAACGGGGCGGGGTTAACCTGTAGTGATGTGAGTGGGGGCGGGGCAAAGATGCAGTGATGCAGGGTGGGGGCGGGGCTAACCTGCTGTGATGCAGGGTGGGGGCGGGGCTAACCTGCCGTGATGCAGGGTGGGGGCGGGGCTAACCTGCTGTGATGCAGGGTGGGGGCGGGGCTAACCTGCCGTGATGCAGGGTGGGGGCGGGGCTAATCTGCCGTGATGCATGGCGGGGGCGGGGCTGAGACACAGTGACATGGTGTGGGGGCGGGGCTGAGACACAGTGACATGGTGTGGGGGCGGGGCTGAGACACAGTGACATGGTGTGGGGGCGGGGCTGACCTGCCGTGATGCGAGTGGGGGCGGGGCTGAGACACAGTGACATGGCGTGGGGGCGGGGCTAACCTGCAGGCATGATGCGGTGCATGGCCACGGACAGGAAGAAGATGGCGTCGCTGAAATAGGCCCCAGATCCTGCGCTGAAGTGCTTCTGCATCACCTCCACGATGGGGAAGAGCCTCTCCGTCAGGCTGCCCACGCTGTGGAACACCACCTGCACACAGACACACACAGACACACACAGACACACACAGACACACACACAGACACATTACAGTACAGTACAGTACAGGCATTTAGCAGACCCGCTTATCCAGTGTTAGGTATGGACAAGTGTGCTGAAACTTTAGTTTATGAATTTATGAATTTATGAAATTTATGAAATTTATGAAATTTATGAAATTTATGAAATGTATGAAATGTATGAAATTTATGAAATGTATGAAATAAATAAAAAAAACAGCAATAAAGCAGTCCTGGCAAACATAACATTAGCAGTAACAGATATAAAAACCCACCCACACCAGCATCGGGGCAAAAATGTAAAACTTTCCACACATTTTAGCATTAATTTTTGCAGGTCCATTTACACGGACACACAGATGGCGCGTGGGGTCCCGGAGCCCCCGCTGTGCGTCGAACACAACGGCGACCGGGCCGAACCAGCGGAGGGGTGAGACAGGGGGGCCTTCTGGGGCGCGATCGCACCCCGGGGCTTCTGGGAAGGACATCTCACACGCCCGACACTTACAGGCCTCGCCGACTACGGCCGTGTTCGACAGCACACACCGGGCATCTTACCCCTTACTTCATTTCAATGGAAATGAGCCTGACATTTTGAAATACGAGCAGTATGGCAGTGTGCGGTTTCAAACACAGCTTACGTCTCAATGCACACTAACCGTGTGGATAAAACCACAAGCACATCACGAGAGATCAGTAACACGTGGGACAAGGGGACTAACTCATATAGCCACCTAGCAACATTGCATTACATTAATGGCATTTGGCGGGTGCTCTTATCCAGAGCGAAGTACGGTTGATTAGACTAAGCAGGAGACAATCCTGCCCTGGAGCAATGCGGGGTTAAGGGCCTTGCTCCACCAACCTTGCGGGTCCCAGTCATGTACCTTAACCGCTTCGCTACAGGCCCTACATGGGCGAACGCACCAATGAGCCAGCTAAAACAGATTACACTGATCACTTTGTTTCCATTCCATAAAACCCTCAGAATGTGTGCACCATAAACACTGAGGGTCCCCATAAGACTGCAGAACATGAGGGTCGTACAGAATGTGTGGGATAAGAAGGCTTTTTTTTTATTCTGAAAGTAACAGTAGTGTACAAATACTGCCCGAAAAGGAGGATTTGGCCTTAGACCATGTTTGCATAATTAACACGCCCTTTACATTTGAACCAATCAGCAGTGCGGTCGTTTAATGGCCCGCCAATCAGAAGGCACCTCCAGCGCTCGCGTTTAGAAATGGCACACTGCCTGTAACAGCAAAAGGAATGTTTATGATTGTCCTGTGAATCTAAAGCAGGGGTCGGCAACCCTGCTCCCGGAGAGCCGCAGGGTGTGCTGGCTTTCGTTGTTACTTGGCATTAATTGATCAATGAAAGCCGTTGATCACACAGTTAACTCACCTCACCTGGTTTCTTGGGTCTGAATCGGCTGCTTATTTTAAGGTGGAGACGAAAGCCAGCACACCCCGCGGCTCTCCAGGACCAGGGTTGCCGACCCCTAATCTAAAGGAACGGTGAGTGAATGCACAGGGCCGGTCCGACGGGTCACCGCTCACGGCGGTACCAGGGCCGGAATCTAATCCGGATCCAGGCTGGAGGGGATTTGGCAGAAAGAGCAGCGGCCCCAATCGGATAAAATCCCTTAGAATAGTACGAGAAGACTGTAAACACAGTTAACCAACACTCCCATGTAATCTGCAGATCCCCCCCTGCCCCAAAAAAAACCAAATAAGTCGACATTGGGGCGACATTGACTCAGGAGGTAAGAGCGGTCGTCTGGCAGTCAGGTTGTCAGGTTAATCCCGCCCTGGGTGCGTCGAAGTGTCCCTGAGCAAAGACACCTCACCCCCTAATTGCTCCTGACGAGCTGGTCGGTGCCTTGCATGGCAGCCAATCGCCGTTGGTGTGTGAGTGTGTGAGTGTGTGTGTGTGTGTATATGAATGGGTGAATGACAAGCGTCAATTGTAGAGCGCTTTGGATGAAGGCGCCACATAAATGCAGGCAGTTAATTTCGGCACTATTTAAAATGCAGGCAGACATTCTGCACCATTTGCTATTTAAGTCCATGCGTGCTTTAGACAACGGCACAACGGCAGACTCTCATTTAACCCATCGCTCTGACTAAAGCCGCAGTCATGCCTCCACGCGTCCTGGCGGACCAGGTTTAGGCCTAATCTCGCCCGCCTCGCTTCAAAGCACGGTCTAAAAATACACTCTTCTCACGCGTCCCAATATAGCACAGCCTATCGCCCCCCCCCCCCCCCTCCCCCTTCCACTGTCTCTCAGAGCCAGAGAAGGTACCTGGAACATTTTATTAATTCACAGAGACCCACAGAGGAAACCTCTTAAGTGCACAGAGCGACCCGCACGGGGAAATTCCGCAGCCGAGCCGAACACTGAAACGGGCTATTGTTCACAGCCAATCACAATGCAGCCCTCGCAAACGGGAGAACGCGGGAGGAATTTAGACGATAATGAGGCTCATAAAGAAGCCAAAGTGAAGCGGGCCATTATCGGCGGTCCGTACCCCATCACGCGCTCGCGGTTTACGAGGTGAATTTCAGGCCATTCATATTTACTGCAAACGCCCCCCCTTCAGGCGATAATATCTGCACGGCGCGTCAAAAACGTTATCCGATTCCGCGGCAAATAAAATCCATTTAACAATGCATTAATAACGGCGGCGGGTTCTATTAGGAGGCGTAAATCTTCGCGGCTCATCTTCGGAGCGGGATCACAGGCCGACGCAGCATTTCCCAAACTCGGGACGGAGATCGGTGTGGAACAGAGCAGAACTTCTCCTCTCGTTGGAGCTGGTGGTCTGAAAGCACCGCGACGGTCTCCTGTGGCTATTCACACGTCGTGATTCCAAGAAAAAGCCCACGGCGACGCACAAGAATATCCACCGGGGAGAACACACAGTACCATGGCGTGCGAGATATGCATAAACCGATTATTTTTGGACGTACCTGGGGCATTTATTTCACATCAGAACCGTTCAAACAAGCGAAGCTGAATAATTCAGTGTCTGGAAAAGGAAGAAAGCGCTCACACATTGCGGTGCTTATAAACGAGAGGTACCAACAAACACAACACATTTTACAATTAGCATGGATATACCTCACCCAGCACTGCAATACAACACATTTATTATAAGCCAGTTATCACTGGAGGGGAGAAATCGCAAAATGGACGAAATCCATATTGGGAATCAAAAGAAATAAGTAATAATAATTCTCACAAACACATTGTTACAAAAAAAGGGTAGTGAACAAAAAAATGACTGGAAAGACCAGTGGGCCACTTGATAACACTTGATTCCACCGTTTCTAATTAAACCAGTTTCTCTCACAGCGGGGTTAACGGTCAACTGATCTGTGGACGCTTGCCAGAATTGCCTTGCACTTATGCACAAACATTAAGTATATAATTATTACATCATTAAGGCACAGACCTCATGACCTCATGACCTCATGCTTCCATGGACCCACCTCAGCTGATGATGTCATTCCCACGCTGACGTCACCTCACCATCAGCAAGTTTGCCACTGAGGCGCCTGCCAGACCCGCCCAAACGATCACCGCTGTGCCAAAGTCATCAAGTGATCAACTACCCAAGCAGCCACAATTACAGGCAGGCGGGCCGGCTCAGCACTTTTAGATATGACCCACAGCGTGCTGTGATGTCACTGGCTTCATTTACCTGATGGTCCACACGTGTGGCAGACTGTTCTGCAAATACTTGTTGGTAAATTTTTCTGTGTCATGTGAAGAATTAAAAGATTTTGTAGTTTATTTTTTACATTTTTTATGCAGTCTCACTGCATGTTGAAATGTTTCACTGTTTCGGTCCTTTATTTGGCGTTTTATTCTGTCGATTTAATAATCTCTCTCACTTTGCTTCGGCAGCTTTTGTGCGCCGGGCTTTTCGGCCCTCGGCGGTAAACAGCATTCCGTTCCGGAATGTTTTCCCGAGCGGTCAGGGCGCTCCGCTCCGCTCCGCGGTCAGGCACGCGAATCCCGCAGGGGCGCGGCGGGGAGCCTGGCCGGAAGCCTGGCCCGCTGTGGAGCGCCTCTCAGATTTACGAGCCCGGACGCCCGGAGAGGTGTGTCACGGACAGTACCGCCGAGCAGAACCACTCCTCCTCCTGGACCACTCCTCAGATTCCACTGCAGACGGAACCAGCCACCAGAACCACTCCTCAGATTCAACTGCAGACAGAACCAGCCTCCTGGACCACTCCTCAGATTCCACTGCAGACAGAACCAGCCTCCTGGACCACTCCTCAGATTCCACTGCACAGACAGAACAGAACCAGCCTCCTGGACCACTCCTCAGATTCCACTACACAGACAGAACAGAAGCAGCCTCCTGGACCACTCCTCAGATTCCACTACACAGACAGAACAGAATCAGATACATACATAGCTGATCACATTAGACATGGTCCATATATCCACTTCAAGACCAGAGACTTACGGATCACCCCGCTGTCAGCGGCATTAACGATAGTCACAATCCGCTCATTTCCTGCTGTTTTACTTTACTTTTAGGAATCTCCAGCAAAAATAAAAGGAGAGGCCACATAAATGTTCTTAAATCCTGGAAGGCCAGAGTGGTTTTAACAGCTTGATGAGATATTAAGGGTGGTTATGGGGCAGTTCTCACAGCCCGCTTCTCATTGGCTGATACACACAAGGAATTCTGGGAAGCAAAGATCGGTGGCAAAATCCTCCCTATATTACATACACTTCCAGTTATCCACCTCAGAACATATCCCTTACCTGGAACATATGCCGTAGCTCTGTCAACAGCAGATAAAGACATTAAGTTATTCTAACAAAAGGAAGTTTATCTTGGTTATTGGTCGTAAGATTGAAATATTTGGAATTTAAAAAATAAAACCTCTCAGTCTGCCCCACAGGCTGTTATTTGGGGGTTTTGGGGCCCTGGAGTCCTCAGGGCTGGGGCCTGGGGTAATGAGAGACTCGAGCAAGGCCAGGCCTGTCACGTTATTACACTGAACGGCGTGTACTAGTTTCACTCAGTTCTCTGGGACCCGTGGAGCAGATGACGGACGCTAACTGTCGTCACGCGGGAGTTAACTCCCGGGCAGTCGCTAAAGTTTCGGAGGAGGGGGGTCTGAGATCTAGCGGCTGTCTCGCGCTCCTCTTCTCTGTGTGACCTCAGCCGTGTGGGCCCGGGCCGCACCAGGCGGGACTAGCGTTAGCGTTAGCGCTGAAGCGGGTGACACACTTTACAAGGGAGTGGGATTAAAGTTTGCACAAAGACACCTACACACAGCCTCAAACGCTGCCTCGAGGCACGGCAGCACTTCGGAACAGGGACAGGCAGCGTTTCGAACCGCGTTCACCTTAAAAAACGCATTTGCATGAACGCATTTCATGCGTCATATGACGTTAACACTTTCGTGTTTGCATCGTCTGGGCCAGGGCTGCCCAACCCTGTTCCTGGAGTTCCAACCTCGCGCAGCTTTGCATTTTAACCGTATACATTTCAACACTTGGCACACCTCGCACTACAAGTGCTAGCAACCCGCTCTACACCGTTTCTACGGCTCACGGCCATCCGTGCACCGGAGCTACAGCTGCCCGCACCAACCGCTGGGAAAACACGACGTGAATTCACTGGATAAAAAGAGCTAAACAAATAAATGTTTGGATAAAACCGCGTTGGACGGTTTCTGGAGGTTTTCAGTTGCAGGTGCAGTGACAGTGGGAGTGAGTAATCTCACGCGCTCAGCTCCTGCTGAAGCTCTGTAAATGGGTGCACGCCTGGGCCCTCTGTAATTTCGCGTTTCCTGCGCAGTCAAACCGAAACAGGGTGTACCAGCGAAACCTGGTCTCGCGGCAGGCTACCATGGAACGGAAAAACCGAGCGGGGGTGGGGGTGAGGGGGGGGGGGGTGAGGGGGGGGGGTGCTGGTTTATCGTAAGCGACCGAAACAGACAACGGCATGAAAGGGAGCCGGAGGATGCCGTTTCCAGTCACTCGCCACGCGTCACACGCAAACAACAAAAACAGAGTTTCCTTTCGAGCAAGAAGCCACACATCCGGAGAGGACGGGGCACAGACAGCCCAGGCCTCGGAGAAGCGGGGCTTTGGGTTGTTGTTGTTGTTGTTGTTGTTGTGGAGCGGGAAGGCCTGACCTCCTGAGCGACTGTTTTTGTGTCGATGTTTCTCTTTTCCCTTCGTCTAATACCAGCCCCACCCACTCCACTTTGGAGGTCAACGGTCATTCAGTTACAACATTTGGATACGCGTATATCTGTGATTTATCCAACCTTGTTTTGCTCTGTTATTACTACTGATGCTGTTGGCCCTCATGTTTACCGTCTGTACTTTTTATTTTATTTCTTTCTGGGGTTTTTGGTATCTTGCAAATCACCATGTTTGTTTCTGTCTTTTATGTACATCACATTGCAGTGCACCCCCTGCAGGAAATGTCCTGTCTAAATAAAGCTTGATCGATTGATTGATTGATTGATTGATTGGCCCCTTCACTGCACTTCCTCTTCCTCTCCCCTCTGCAGGAAGTGTTCATGAATTCTGGGGGGGGGGGGGGGCAGGGGTCTCCACGCTGGCGATGGGGAAAGCCCCTTCGTCTCACTGGAACCACGCGACCAGCATCCTCCACACACCCCCGACCCCCTGACACTTTAACCCAGACACCTTACCCTGTTTCCAGACTAATGACTCAAAAATATCTGCCATTTTCCCCCTCTGGGACCTCATATCTCTCTTGAAAATGTTTTCTTTTTCCTTGCACACATTACTCTGCATTTTTCCCCCGGGGGGACGGAAGTGTTCTGTGGGCCTTCGGGTCCCTCTTCGAGCCCTCCCTGTCCGCTCAATTACTAACAGCGTTTCCTAGGAGACCGTGTCGTCACAAGCACTTCTGCCCACATGGAGCCCACAAGGAGCCCACAAGGGGCACAAAGCAGGACATTTGAAGGCCCCTCTATCCATTAGCCTCAAATCGCAAGTCCCTTGAAGGCCCCCTCTATCCATTAGCCTCAGACTGCAGGCTTTGGGCCTGTCCTCTGCCCAGCAGATCAGTATTAATGATGTGATTGCCCTCCACTCCTTGTATGGGGCCTCTCTGGGCTTCTAGAGAACATGGAAAGTTTACGCAACCCCAGCTCTGCATGCTAGTTCTGACATGGCACAGTGAATAAACACACACACACACACACACAAGCCAATGTTGTGTAAGAGAACATGCGTAAAACTACACGGCACAGCGCACGCCTGACGACGCACTAGCAGCACGCTTCATCACGTGAAACAGAATTCCGCGCGTGGAGGTCTGCCAGGTACCACACGCGGGACCGGCGCGACGTCCCTGCTCTGCGTTCCGTGAGGAAGGAAAGGGAACCCAGAAATTACGTGCCAAATGAGGAAAAGGAAAACGGCCCTTTCCTTAAAACAAAGCCCCCAATTTCCTATTATTCCAAAAACGGACAAAAGCGTCGCACTGTGCGATTTGTAGCTTCCATTTATAGACCTGCATTATGAAATTAGTTTGCGCTGTCACAAACCAGTGTACGCATCTGGAAAAACACTTAATGTCATTATCTAATCAGCACAAGTAGCGTATCCAACAACACGCAGCCCTGCAGGCTAACAGCATAACATCATTTTGTTTACTAAGAGAAACCCGGATGATCCCGGTCCTGTGATTCAGCGTAATGTAGCTACTGACTTAAAAGCATATAAAAAGCTAAGAGGAGAGCGATTACACTTTAAATAACTGTCATACCACAAACCGGACAAGCCTTTCACGCTCACAGAACACGACTGATCAAAATTAAAATTTTAACCTCACTCATGTTGATAAGATGAGCACAGCTGTGCCCAAAATATCTGCCAAAATTCTCATCAGCCTAATCAGAGAACTTCAAAAGAAGCCAGGATTACAGCCCAGAGCAGCTCAGCTCAGCCTGGAATATTTTTATTGATATGAATTTTTCAGATAACGCAGCAACTTTCCAGAATGATCTTAAGTAGCCGCAGAGAGAAACAGCCGAGGTAGCTGCTGCCGTCGACTAAAACGAGGCGCTGTCGGCTAATTAATGCATACGCTCCACAGTCCCGGCATTAATCTCATTAAAGCACCTCGCTATGGAGACGCGGACTAATTAATATGAAGTGCAATGCTACTCGCTGAAAAACAGCTGGGATTTAAAGCGGAGAGGACACATCTCCTCCCCAAGGGTGTAAACATCTTCAGCGCGTAATCGCCCGGAAAGAGCACGAGGGCAAACACTATCCGCACTTTGTACGGCGCTCCATGGTAACTGCAAGGCCGTGTGAGGTAAATCACTTAGCCTAATTTTAACGCTTTACTGCGCGACAACACAAATATTAAGACTGTTTTTAACTGAGTGTTATTTTTCCTTGATTTATTTCCCTTTTCCATGTAACATATACTTTTAAACTACATTAATACATTAAAAAATAAAAATCTTGCAAATGAAAATAAGCTTTACTAGCCACTCATGTATAAGGAACACTTATGCATAAACGCGATTTAAGTGATAGTTTAAGGACAGCCATTTCCTGCCAGGACAATTTGATTAAGCACGTAAAAAGCATACGAAGGTCAATTAAATTTTATACCCAAAGTTTTAAAGACATTCATTTTGGATAAACAATAAGTGCATTGTTTTATTGAGTCTTAATCAGGTTGTTTGCTGCCATGGGAACGCGGCCCCGTTAAAGCGTTAGAGAATCCAATCTCCCTCTCCCAAGATAAACTGCTGGCACAATGCTCTCTCGCAATATTCAAATAAACAAGTGAAATATTTTCTGCGGCCAAGATTACAACACGCCAGCTTCCAGTTGATTAGCACACACTTGTTCCAGCGTTTGTAATTCAGTCGTTCGTGTCGGAGAATACTGATGAACGGCCGCATGCGTGTTCATCCTCGTCCAGTCTCTCTCGGAAGCGACGAAGCGTAGACGGCATTTGCTTTCTCTAGATCCTGAGCTACGTGAACAAACTAATGCGCTGGTGATGAAGGCGTACAACTGCCGAACCAAATTCAACACAGAGGACGAAACTTCAGCTGCTCGGAGTCCAGAGAATTCGTCTTTATGAATCACCACCTTTAAAATTCCCAACAATAGATTTCAAAGTTGCTGACAAATACATCTGACCCAAACAAGTAGCCTGTAAATGGCATACAACTCAGAGATCCTTTATGAATAGTCACAAAAGCAACCTCTTTTAGCCTAGAGTAGTACTAATTCTTTATGAATACAGTCACAAACTTGAGACGCTAGAACAGCACTACTGATGTTCTTACAGAGTCATAAAAACAAAATAAGACCTGTGTAACTCTGTGATTCTTCACGAATACAGGCCCAGGTCTCTGGTTGAATGAGCCCCAGAAACTCCAGGTGGGCAGAACAGGCCTGATATCAACCAGATCTGAGAAATCCCCCACAGCTGCTCACCATTATAGACATTACATTACGTTACAGGTATTTAGGCTAGCAGATGCTCTCCTCCAGAGCAACTCACACAACTACCCAGTTATACAGCTGGATTTAGATTTTTTTTTATAAATTTGCAAAACTTTTCCACTTTCTAACTATGGGTTATGGGTTCAGTGAAGGGGTCTGAATACTTTCTGAAGCCACTGTATACTGAAGTATTTCAGGTTAAGTATCTTACTCAAGGGTACAGCAGCAGGGACCCAGCTGGGAATCAAACCTGCAACCTCTCTGGCCCAAGCCCTGTTCTGTAGCATCTAAACCACTGCAGGAGCTGATGATACGAACCTGCTAGAGGGTGTCCCCTGGGATAAAGCCGTAGTAATCTCCTACAGCACGTGGCAGTCAGACCTGATGTTCACCGGATTACACCAGCCTGGACACCAATTACTTCACTGCCATTGTCCAAAAACAGCAACTTGTGTTCATGTGTACCCGAGTGTGTGTCTATGTATGTGTGCGTAAATGTGTGCACACGTGTGTGTGTGTGAGCTTGTTTGTGTGTAGAAGGGTGTAAACATCTTCACCACTTAACAGCCTGGAAAGAGCAAGAGAGCAAACACTCTCCGCAGTATTTACAGAGCTCTATGGTAACCGCAAGGTAAATCACTTATGGCCTGATTTTAGTGTGTGTGTGTGTGTGTGTGTGTGTGTGTGAGAGAGAAAGAGAGATCACATTCAGTTATAATTGCTACAGCTGCATATTGAGGCTCATCGTGGCCTCGCCACAGAGCCAGTCGGTGGCGTCTCTGAAAGGTGAGACTGCACAGGCCTCTGGGTAAGGTTTTTGACGTCACGAGGAACATTTCTGCACCCCTTCGACACACTCCACCCCCCTAAAAATACTACTACAAAGGTTACAGTCTCCACACAGCAACCAGGACATCGTGAGTATGTTTAAAAGGTGAGGTCTGCTCCGTTACTCTGGGTGAAAAGGGGGAAATCCTCAGATACCGGTTTACTTGGCCTGCACTGCCCCCTGGTGGACATTGGCAATCACAACACACTGCGACACGTGCCCAAACTGACGATGAAATAAGTTCAGTCATTCACTCAAATAATTGACCGTGTTAAAATCTTAGAAAGACACTTTTTCCTGCAGGTCATTAACTTTAAGCAATAGAGAAAATTACAACCGAATGCTGAACAGGTGATCTGACACGGGTAGCACAATGAGAGATGTTTATCAAGTTTTCCCATGACTAGCCATCACCAGCTTTTAATTCCCCACTGTTCCCTCAGCGGAGAATAAATTAGGAAGCCAGTCAGCTGTCATCACACATTTATTTTCATATGCAATTAGCAGTTTGTACTTTTCTTTGGACGATATCTTTTGAATGCGTCGCAGCAACAGCTGCATTGAATTTCTGAATTTCTTTTCACACTGGAGGTGCAAATTATGTAAAATTCGTTCCAATTTAGGCATGTTTACCAGATTGTCTTTCTTTGGTATGGAATCTGTATAAAAGCTGCAGCTTCAAATGCATTTCTTTATTTCACAAGTTCTTTGGGTTTGTTATTAATTTTTTTATTTTTTTTGCATGAAGTCTTTCCCTGGGGCTTCTGACCTTTCCCCGACCCAAAGTTCACAGACCCCCCTGCCCTGGGCCCCTGCCCTGGCCCCCACACCCTGCCTCCCCTCATCCCTCCGATCTGGACATTAATATACAACCCTTCGCTTGGACTGTGTTTTCTTTACCAGCAGGTATATTCCCCTGGACTATAATCAGCCCAAATAACTTGGGGGGGGGTTTGCTCCAGTAGATTCCCCTTGACCCCCCTACTGCCATGTAGATCAGGGTTCCTCGAGGGCCAAGAACTGCTGGTTTTCCCCACCCTCTCTTTACCTGGAAGTCAGGTGTGTTCACCGTCTCTTTACCTGGAAGTCAGGTGTGTTCACCCTCTCTTTACCTGGGAGTCAGGTGTGTTCACCCTCTCTTTACCTGGAAGTCAGGTGTCTGGCCAATCGGTAGCTCTAATTGTTCAGTTAATTACGTGGAAGAATCAGGGCTGGATTTGGATTTAAGGGCCAGACTTGATGATCCCTGGTGTAGACTAGCCAAACTTACTCCAGACACTGGGCTGGGTAGTGGAGGATGGCTATAGCCAAGTTACTGCTGAGATTCTGTTCCTACCGCTGATATTTTTGTCCTCTCTCTTTTTTGTTTTCAATCTCAATTGCTTTTGGGTGTTCAGATTGCTGTCGAACTGTGACAGGGTTTATATGTGGCAGCCTCTCTACAACAGCCATGTAAATAAAACAGAATTGAGTTTGAATTGGATGACTGCTACTTTGATGTATGGTCGGGATACAGAGCGAATAAAGGAAATGTTTACGGTTATCGCTGCACTTTCTACGACATAAATTAGCCAAACCTTTTCTAAAACACGGGAAGGTAGTAAAAATCTCTGACCTGTTGTGCAGTTTCATTCTGTAGCTCTTTCAATGCATTTTTCTCCCTGTCATTTTTACTGCAGACAATAAAAACGCCTTTCTGAAGAGAATTCGCGACTACTGTTTGCACCATACCCACTATAAACAATGTTCCACCGCTTATCGCTAAAATGTCAGCTGTTCTTGGCCATAAAGCACTACTAGAATCATTAGATTACCCATTCACTCAGATTTCCAAGATCGTCAATCACACCATTGAGTTTCTCTAGTTTGGCATGTTTCTTTACTAAAGAATTAAAAGTTCTTGGAGTTCTTAAAAATGACAAGTGAATCTGAACATTTCTAACAGGGCAATTAGAAAAAAAATGTATTCCAAAATATGACACCTTTGTAGGATATAGGCAATTTGTAGCAAAATGTACTTCAGTAAACATTTATGTCCATTATAGACCAGGGGAGTACAGATCCTGTCCTGGGGGGCTGTGGGCATGCTGGGTTTTTTGTGCCAGTCTCTGCACTTAAGAGCTTAATTTAAGTCCTTGGCTAAAGAGTCCACACTCATTCCCAAGGACTACACCTTCTGTTGATTCCCAAGAATGATAAGGATATAAGTACGCGCACAGTACAACGTTAGTGTTCCAGACCTACCTGGTACAGGAAGGTCGCGTCGATGAGCAGTTCCGGTAGCATCTTCTCCCCGAGTTCTCGGCTCGCCTCATCACTCACAAAGTGAAGCACAATCACTTCCCCATCCAGGAAACTTCCGTGCTTCGCCATGGACTTCATGGCTACCCGGAATTTCTCCTGCAGTGTCCGGCTCTTGTCCACTTTGGTGAACATCATGAGCACATGATATTCAACTACGTCGAGGCTCAAGTCTCCCCTTAGCGCGGTATCATCCGCTTGCATCGGCTCCGGATGCTCCGGTCTGGTGTCAAGCGACAGATCTGCGTCGTTTCGGTTCGCGTTCTGGCTGGCCTGGGACTGTCTGATGCGCTTGGTGGTGCTGGAGAAACTATGCCGCTCCGAACCGAAATAGTAGAAGGCAACCACGGCCAGCGCGGCTGCGAGGAGCAGCACAATTTGGTAGGATCTAAAGGTGCTCATCCTCGCCATGGTACTGGAGAAGATCCTCAGGAAACCCATGGCGGTCACGGACGCGTATAGATATCCTGTTTTTGATTGGGGATGGTGTGTGAGTGTCGTTTCCTGAACTGAACGCCGGGCTGCACACCGGTGTCCCCGATGGCGTTTTTAGCTAAAGGAAGTGGCCATATGTCTGACTATCCTGGCTTAGCAGGCAGCAAAAACTCAAGTCACCGTCTCCTCTGTAGAAGGTCATATAAATGTCTGTAGCTTGGAGACCCACCGTGTCTGCGTTGTGCACTCGCCACGGCCGCCGTGGTGTTACCTGTCATCCGCGTACTCGTCTATTCCACACCTGCACGAAGCCCAGCCACAGACATTCTCTGCAGTTCTGAAAAAGAAATAAAATTTGGCAGTTAGCTACCAAGTTAAACCTTTTCTAGCGACTGTCACGTTTTAGCGAGCTTGCAAGTGACTTCTGTTACGCTCTAGCAGGACAGATGACACGCTAGCTATGCAGTTGCAGATTTAATGATTTCCATATTCTATCGCACATATTGCACGCACATGTATTAATTTATTTGCATTCCACGTAGCCGAATACCCAGACAAGAGACACACTAACCAACGGTCTAGCACAAAATAAACCAAAGCAACAGGTTTGCATTGATCTAGCTAAACATAATTAACTTATCGAAAACATATCCCAGGCACTCTGAGTAACATATGTTAGCTAACTATCTAACCTTAGCTTACAGACACGCTATCAAAAATTTCGTACTTCACTTGTCAGCGGGAGCTACAAAACACAGTCTTTACCCACTTTTCGGATTCCGTGCATTTCGTTGTCCTGTACACTACATACATGTTTTCGGCGTGCTTATCAGGGAAAACCCAGTTAACTAGCTAATCGAATAGCTACATACCATCATCCAACTGCAGGCAGCCATAACATGATAGTAAACGTTGTTATTTCGAATTGGGCGCGGACTACAATACCCACAATACAACGCCGAGGGGTCGGCAACTACAATTTGGGGCTACACACAATCGAGTTTATTCGCATTAGTAATTTTATCCAGGCAATGTTATTGTTTAGCCTTGTTCGATTAGCAGCAGTGCATGTTTTACATCTGGGAGACTGCTTATGTTAAAAGCTATTTTGCTACAAACCGACAATTTTTGTATAGACTACAGTTGGCTCCGGTCTTCCTGCAGTTGCAGAAGATTTACGGCAGTTTGTATGACTTGAACCTGTTGCTATGGGGTTATTTTGAGCGTCTTCCTTATTGATGGTTGCTAGCTAGGTAGTAAACGATGTGGGTGTTGACTTTTCTGCTTTGCACTGATCGAAATCATATCAACTTAATATTATTTTCGTGGTAAATATATTCAAATTAATATTCTGGACAGATTGCAATGTGGAAAGGGTAAGGATATTTCACAAATCTCATTTGGAGTTAGCCAACCTATATAAGTTAGCTATATGGCTAAACGTGTAAAGACCTTTCACCAAGGCCCGATTGTGGCAAAATAACACTGACTTAGCTAGCTAGCTCTATGAAATTGTATGCATCTAGCTATATTATATTTGTCATTATCGTTGCAGTGGCTAACGTGGTAGCTATAACTGTAGTTGTGATAACGTTAATGTAAATGTTTATAGGTAAGATGGCCAACGTGCAGCTTGTATGTTTAGCTTGAAAGCTAACGGTAGGTAGCTAGGTAGTTAGCACAGAGATTTATTCCAAACATGACAAGAAGTAGTCAAGTTAGCTAGTTTTCAAGCTAGCATTAGCTAGCCAATAGAATAGATAGTGCTCACCTAGCCTCGCTATTTTTGTGCTAGCTAGCTAAATATAAAATCGTTGTAATGTTCATTTGCAAACGTGAGAACTAAATATAGCTAGCTAGTTATCTAAATGTATGTTTTTGGAGTTAGGTAGTTATGCTGTTTTGATTTGAAACGGCAACGTATGCCAACGAGGTACTTACCTGTCATGAAAGCTTGTTATGTTTCGGTTATAGCTAGCTAGCAGTCTCTGCACTTAGAGCTAGCTATCCGAGTTGACAAACGTTAAGACGTTACACTTCGTTGTCAAAGTTCGTTAGATTGTTGCTAGCAATCAATCTGCCTTGATATGCAGAACTAGTAACGTTACTACCCCACACATGCTTCTGAGACCTAGCCTAGTATTAGTTGCATGTATTGTAATTATTAACTCCTGTCAGTTTTGTGTAGAATCTGCACATGAGCACCCAGAGAACATTCGACATGGGCGACGTTCTTGCTTACGAAGCAGATCTTATTGGAATGGTTAAGGAGGTATGTATGAATTCATCCTCAGCAAATAATTTTCGTTAGTGAATCGACCATTACATTATTGGCATTTGGCAGACGCTCTTATCCAGAGCGACGTACAGTTGATTAGACTAAGCAGGAGACAGTCCTCCACTGGAGCAATGCAGGGTTAAGGGCCTTGCTCAAGGGCCCAACGGCTGTGCGGATTTTATTGTGGCTACACTGGGATTAGAACCACCAACCTTGGGTGTCCCAGTCACATACCTTAACCACTATGTTACAGGCTGACCAGCATGGCCATTTATAGTGATTTATTGAGCCTTACTCTATTTCATCATTGAAACCCAAGAGCGTAAATGTCATTCTCGTTTGGGCGCTGACTCTCATGTGCACCTTGACATGTTCTGTTTCTGTTTTTCAGTTCCTCAAGTTTGGTGAATTTGACGAAACGGTTAAAATGTTTGAGAAGGAATGCAAGGCAAAAGGAAAACCAGTTCCAAAGATTTCGGGGGGCATCTTGAGCAATTCTAAAACCTTGATCATACAGGTAAGGTCCGGACAAATGTAGTTTTACAGGGCTCTAGGTTGCTCTCATTTCTGGAGCATTTGCCCCTGAAATTTGATGTGTGCTAACTAATAAAATAATTTAGGAGCACATCTACTAATTGGGTGCACTCCAACATTTTTCAACTCAGGAGCTCTTTTAGTGTAGAGCCCCTGTTTCAATTGCACTCCTATTATATCTGTGCCAGCCATCACTGAACTGCCCACACCCTCTAAAATGTCTTGATTTTGTCGAACAGAAGGACCTTTTGAGCTCGTTCGAGGATGGCGACTGCAAGGTGTTCTTCGAGCTGTGGAACGGGAACGTGCCGCCGGACGTCCGGGACTTCGACCCAGCGGCCCAGAAGCTGGAGTTCTACCTGCACATCTCGCCATCTACCCGCTGAAATACGCCGCGGGGAGACCGGTGAGCCTCCGCACGCCCGCGGAGGGGCCGTCGTGTCTCCTCTCATCCGATAAGGGCCCGGCGTGGGTGCAGGTTTCTGTTTCTGCCCCACACTGTGACACCGGATTCAACTAATGAACTACTCATGGTCTTCGGTCAGGACCTCGGTCAGTGGAGTCATTTGTCTTTGTGCTGGGCGAGCACAGAAACCTGCACCCACACTGGCCCTTGTCGGATAAGGTTGGAGACCCCTGTTTTAATTGATCCCAACATGGAGAAATACCGCCTCACAGCAAGGAGGTCCTGGGTTCGAATCCCCGTCGGCCGGGGCCTCTCTGTGCAGAGTTTGAATGTTCTCCCCGTGTCTGCGTGGGTTTCCTCCGGGTACTCTGGTTTCCTCCCACAGTCCAAAGACATGCAGGTTAGGCTGATTGGAGAGTCTAAATTGCCCATAGGTATGAGTGTGAGTGAATGGTGTGTGTGCCCTGCGATGGACTGGGGACCTGTCCAGGGTGTATTCCGCCCAATGTATGCTGGGATAGGCTCCAGCCCCTGTTCAGTATAAGCGGGTTAAGATAATTGTATTTATTTTGTAATGTCCTCTCCGTCAATCGACCTCTCACTGACTGTGGAGGACTTTGTAGTTTCCTCCTCCCGTACGGCAAAGAATCTTGGGGTGACTCTTGATAACTGCCTCTCCCTGGCTCCACAAGTATCCTCCACTGCCAGAACCTGCAGGTTCTTTCTGTTTAATATACGCCGCATCCGTCATCTCCTGACGGAGAAAGCCACCCAGCTCCTAGTCCAGGCGCTCGTCATTTCCCGCCTGGATTACTGCAACTCCCTCCTAGCCGGTCTCCCAGCGTGCGCCATCAAGCCCCTCCAGCTGGTCCAGAATGCTGCAGCCCGCTTGATCACCAGTCAGCCCAGGTCGGCTCATGTCACCCCGCTTCTCATTGGCCTCCACTGGCTTCCTATTGCCGCACGCATCCGATTCAAGGCCCTAGTGTTGGCATTTCAGGCTGCTAAGGGGACTGCCCCACATTACATACAATCCCTGATCACTCCCTACTCCCCAGCTAGACCACTCCGGTCTGCCAGCTCTGGTCGCCTTACGATTCCCTCTCTACGGGCACCTGGCGGTCGAGCTGCACGTTCACGCCTGTTTTCCGTTCTGGTTCCTCAGTGGTGGAATGACCTGCCTACCACTGTCAGGACAGCAGAATCTCTCCCCCTATTTCGACGCAGACTCAAAACACACCTCTTCAAACTCTACCTTAGTCCCCCCTCCTGATTTACCCCGCCCCCCCCTTCTGATACCCCTATCCCTGTCTAACCCCCCCCCAAGAAAAAAAAAAAAAAAAAAAAAAAAAAATATTGCACTTATATGACGACTATATGTTTAGAACAGCAGTCCAGGTGTATTTTTCTAGTTCTGGATGTGATGCTTTGACTTGTGGTAGAACCTATGCACTTGTAAGTCGCTTTGGATTAAAAGCGTCTGCCAAATGAATAAAATGTAAATGTAAATGTAATGTTTGCATTTTCAAATTGTGCTATTCATAGTTGTTATTTCACTTTGTCATAAAAAATATATATATATATATTTCACTAGGATAAGTTACTCAGTGACAGTTAGAGTTTAGCCAACAGATGGCCCCATTGCTCCAGAAACCGTTTGAACAGCGAAGCGATACTGTGTGACTGAACATCTTGCAATGTTGACTTATTCTGGCCCAGATTAGCTTAGACTCTTCTTACCGACCTGCTGTTTGTTTAGTGCAGGTTCTGAACATGACCAGCATTGCACAACATGTGGATATAACCCCGAAAATATCATACCCTAAGCTGAACAAATTCTGAAATGCTACTTGTTTGGCATGTCTTGTTTTTAAAGTGAAAGGTTTTCCTCCCCGCAGGACCGGGCGGATTTCGAGGACCGGATCAAGCACTTTAAGCATTACCTGGAGACGCGAGGGGCGGCCCTCAGCCAGACCACCGAGTTCCTGCCCTTCTACGCCCTGCCCTTCGTCCCCAATCCCACGGTGCACCCCTCCTTCCGGGCGCTCTTCCAGGTACTTCCAGAGCCGTGACGCAGGCCTCCTGTGCGACGACAGACCGTACGGGCGTCTGTGCGACGGAGCGAGAGCTTAAATGCGTTCCGTACGTTTTGTGAACTGAAGATCTTTCATGAATGTGCTCTCCCTTCCCTGAACGGCTGAAAGCCAGCTGCACGTTGCCCTGTGGAGCTGGCAGCTGTTTATCACTGCCCTGGTGTGGGTTCAGCACCAGGCCCTGAGGCCTGTCTGCACACCAGAACAGCACTTTGGCACAACCTAGCGGTTAATATTTAACTGTTTGTGTGTCAGTGTGTGCGAGTGCATGAGTGTAATATGCGTGTGTGTCACTTTGCGCATGTGTATTAGTGTATGTGGGTGTGTGTGTGTGTGTTTGTGTGTAGTATATACGATTGTCTAACAGCTGAATTCCTCGGTATTTAGGAGTCCTGGATGCCTGAGCTGAGGGGCACGTTGGAGAGGTTTTTATCTTCCACACTCAGAGCCTCTAACACACCCAGGCTGTTCACTCTGTTTGTATCCTTTACAAAAGGCTGAGTGTGTTTCTGCCTTCATTCTTATGGGCTATACATACACACACACACACGCACACACATGCACACACACTCTCACACACACACACACACACACGCGCACACATAAACACACACACACATGCACACACACTCACACATACACGCTCACACTCACATATACATACACACACGCAGAATGTAACCTGATCTGCTGTCATGCACGGTTTTAGTTCAGTTCTGTTGTACTAAGTGCGCACCGATCCTGCTAATTTCTCGGTCTGTGTCCTCAGGGGACACCAAGAAGAAGCCACATTTCAGTGAAAATAACGACCGAACACACACATGGACAAGAGAAAGAGCAGCTGGATTTAGAGCCGTGCCTTTGAGTTCACACTGTGTGGATTCAGAGCTCCTCTCTTCCTCAGAAAGTAAACACAACATTAGTATGCTCACCCTGACCCCCGCTTGGTAAACTCTTTCTGGGCAAAAAACAAACAAACAAACAAAGTTATATTGTGCTGCCGCTGTGCAACTTGGGTCTCAAAGGAGAACCTGGTCGTTCCCCTGAACCGTACGACTTGAATGGTCTAAAGCCACAAACATTACATTACTTTTTACTTTTATCCTAAGCGACATACAAAATGATGCACATCATGGTCATTCAACAACCAAATGCACCAGATAAGGTGCAATTCACATATGATCAGTTGTAAGACATGAACATAAGTCCAGTACACAAGGTAGATCGGCCATGTCTGTAACTACCATACCAAGACAACTACAACTAAAGGGACTTCAGTACAGAAGTAAGGTACCAAATCCGAAACACACGGGGTTACAGATGACATGGATGACATAATCTCTACCTGTCATAGCACCTGTACGAGTGTAGTGCCCATCCGCCTCTGTATGGAGGAGTTGTGTTCCGGGTCGTTGTAATGAGGAGAATGTAGAGGCTTTGAGTCACTGCCATGTTTTTTTTAACGTCAGACACTCAGAAGGAGAACGCAAGAGGAAATCAAGGTAATCTCTCTATTCAAGTGGATATTGTTTGCAAAGTAATTGTTGGATTATCTTTAATGGCCAAATTCCCTATTGATGTTGTGGATGAGCTTTTGCAGTGTGCTCGTACGCACATGGGGATCATTTACAGCTTGTCTGAAACAGACTGAGTGTGTGTGTGTGTACACTCATGCTGCGGTCTAACCTGGGCGTGTGTGTGTGTGTGTGTGTGTGTGTGTGTGTGTGTGTGTGTGTGTTCACGTGTATCTACACGCATGTGATGGTCTAATCTGGGCGTGTGCATGCATGTGTGTGTCTGCATGTGTATGTGTTGCGTGCGTGTGTTGGGTGCATGTGCCTTTGTGCGTGCGCGCATTGCCTTGCATGCGTGTGTTTATTGCGTGTGTGTGTGTGTTGCTTGCGTGCCTGCGTGTGTGTTGCGTGTATGTGTGTGTTGCGTGTCGTGTGTGTGTTTGTGTGTGTGTGTGTGTGTGAATATAATGTGTGTGTGTGTTTGTGTGTGTATATAATGTGTATGTGTGTGTGTATATAATGTGTATGTGTGTGTGTGTGTGTTTGTGTGTGTATATAATGTGTGTGTGTGTGTGTTTGTGTGTGTATATAATGTGTGTGTGTGTGTGTGTATATAATGTGTATGTGTGTGTGTATATAATGTGTGTGTGTGTGTGTGTGTTTGTGTGTGTGTATATAATGTGTGTGTGTGTGTGTGTGTGTGTATATAATGTGTGTGTGTGTGTGTTTGTGTGTGTGTATATAATGTGTGTGTATATAATGTGTGTGTGTGTGTGTTTGTGTGTGTGTATATAATGTGTGTGTATATAATGTGTGTGTGTGTGTTTGTGTGTGTGTATATAATGTGTGTGTGTATATAATGTGTGTATGTGTGTGTATATAATGTGTGTGTGTGTGTGTGTGAATATAATGTGTATGTGTGTGTGTATATAATGTGTATGTGTGTGTGTGTGTATATAATGTGTATGTGTGTGTGTATATAATGTGTATGTGTGTGTGTATATAATGTGTATGTGTGTGTGTGTGTATATAATGTGTATGTGTGTGTGTATATAATGTGTATGTGTGTGTGTATATAATGTGTATGTGTGTGTGTATATAATGTGTGTGTGTGTAGAGGAGCTGGCTCAGCTGCAGCAGCAGGCAGGTGAGGCTGAGAGGCGCTCTGCAGGGAGCCTGCGCAGGTTTAACAGGCTGCAGGCCGATTACCACAGCCTGATCGGGGTCACGGCCGAGCTGGTGGACTCGCTGGTCGCCACCATCAGCGGGAAGATGGTGAGCGTCTGCCTGTCATCTCTCCCCACCGTCCCCCAACTCCTTCTCCAACTCCTTCTCCAACTCCTTCCCCAACTCCTTCTCACACTCCTTCTCCCACTCCTTCTCCAACTCCTTCCCCAACTCCTTCCCCAACTCCTTCCCCAACTCCTTCTCCAACTCCTTCTCCAACTCCTTCCCCAACTCCTTCCCCAACTCCTTCTCACACTCCTTCCCCAACTCCTTCCCCAACTCCTTCCCCAACTCCTTCTCACACTCCTTCTCACACTCCTTCCCCAACTCCTTCTCCAACTCACCTGGGCCTGGCTATCCTCTGGTCACATCCCACTCTGGGATGCATCAGCCCCCCCCACAGGGGTTGATGGGATTGGTCTGCCCCCCTCCCCTTCACCCAAATGCTCATGGGATGTGTTTCCCCCCCAGGGGCTGATGGGGTGCGTGTGTTGTTGTTCCAGATCTCCCCAGAATACCTGCAGAGCGTCTGTGTGCGTCTCTTCAGCAGCCAGATGAGACACAGCACGGCCCAGAGCATCGACTTCACCCGGCCGGGCACTGTGAGTCACACCTGTACACCTGTACACCTATACACCTGTACACCTGTACTTCTACACACCTGTACACCTGTACTTCTACACACCTGTACACCTGTACTTCTACACACCTGTACACCTGTACACCTATACACCTGTACACCTGTACTTCTACACACCTGTACACCTGTACTTCTACACACCTGTACACCTGTACTTCTACACACCTGTACACCTGTACACCTACACACCTGTACACCTACACACCTGTACATCTGCACACCTGTACACCTGTACTTCTACACACCTGTACACCTACACACCTGTACATCTATACACCTATACACCTGTACACCTATACACCTGTACACCTGTACTTCTACACACCTGTACACCTACACACCTGTACATCTATACACCTATACACCTGTACACCTGTACTTCTACACACCTGTACACCTACACACCTGTACATCTATACACCTATACACCTGTACACCTGTACTTCTACACACCTGTACACCTACACACCTGTACATCTATACACCTGTACACCTGTACACCTATACACCTGTACATCTACACACTTGTACACCTACACACCTGTACACCTGTACATCTATACACCTGTACACCTGTACTTCTACACACCTGTACATCTATACACCTGTACACCTGTGCACCTATACACCTGTACACCTGTACATCTACACGCCTGTACACCTGTACTTCTACACTCCTGTGTACCAGTATATACCCATACACCTGTACATCTACACACCTGTGTACCAGTATATACCCATACACCTGTACATCTACACACCTGTGTACCAGTATATACCCATACACCTGCACACTTGTATACCGCTATACCTATACACCTGTCCATCAATATACCTGTCTACCTGTACACCTGTGTTCCAGTATACTCATACACCTGTACATCAATACACCTGTGTACCAGTATGCACATTCACCTGTACAGCAATACACCGGTCTACCGATATACCTGTATGCCAAAACACCTGCACACCTGTATATCTGTCTACTTGTACACCTGTTTACCTGTACACCCAAACACCTGTCTACCTGTCCACCTGTTTACCTGGTCCCTGTTAAGGAGGGGATAGCTCTTTCCACCAGTTCCCTGACTGTGAGAATGATCTTATTAGCCCAGTCTCTTAATGTGAGAAACCCTTTGATATACCCGCATTCAGTGTTTCTCATTACTGTTGCAGTTAATATTTTGACATAAGAAGTTGTCCTCATGTTTTTTGTGTCAGGTCACAGACAGAACTGCACGTAAACAGTGAAAGAAACAACGTGCTTTTGCATAGTTCCCCCATACTGAGTGATTTATTTTCTTTGTTTAATCAAATGCCGAATGCCTATTATAACCGCACGCATGCACTCTATACAGCTTAAAGGTATAATTGTTAATCCCAAAATGAATCCTCAGCAGGATGAAAGCGGTTCAGTCTCAAGTGGACGGTGCCAAACCCGTTTCACAGAACATACCGTACGAGATGCAACATTTAATAATGGGCGTGGTGTCATGTTATATAATAAGAGCGCGGGATGGAACGTGAATTTTGATCTCGAAGCATCCCGTGGCCCAAACGTACCGGCCCAAACGTCCCGTGGCCCAAACGTACCGGCCCAAAACGTACCGGCCCAAACGTCCCGTGGCCCAAACGTACCGGCCCAAACGTCCCGTGGCCCAAACGTACCGGCCCAAACGTCCCGTGGCCCAAACGTACCGGCCCAAACGTCCCGTGGCCCAAACGTACCGGCCCAAAACGTACCGGCCCAAACGTCCCGGCCCAAACGTCCCGTGGCCCAAACGTACCGGCCCAAACGTCCCGTGGCCCAAACGTACCGGCCCAAACGTCCCGTGGCCCAAACGTACCGGCCCAAAACGTACCGGCCCAAACGTCCCGTGGCCCAAACGTACCGGCCCAAACGTCCCGGCCCAAACGTCCCGTGGCCCAAACGTACCGGCCCAAAACGTACCGGCCCAAACGTCCCGTGGCCCAAACGTCCCGGCCCAAACGTCCCGGCCCAAACGTCCCGTGGCCCAAACGTCCCGTGGCCCAAACGTCCCGGCCCAAACGTACCCTGGCCCAAACGTACCGGCCCAAACGTCCCGGCCCAAACGTACCCTGGCCCAAACGTCCCGGCCCAAACGTACTGGCCCAAACGTCCCGTGGCCCAAACGTCCCGGCCCAAAGGCCTGTGTCTGTGTGCAGTTCTGTGATTGTGTCTCCCCCCGTTTTGTCTTGCCTGAAACCTCTGATGGCCTCTCTTCTGTTGCTGTCTGTGCGTTAAGGGCTATCTGTGCGGTAAGGGCTCTGTCTCTTTGAGCCCGTTTGGCAGTGATGATGGATATGTAAGTTGCTGAAGTTTCATTTTTTCACCCCCCCCCCCTTGCCTGTCTTGCTTGCTCCCCTCCTGGTCTTGCTCCTCCCCCTTCCCTTTTGTCTGTACTGTAAACCCCCCCCCCCCCCCCGGTAGTTTGTCGTACTGTAGTTTCATGGGATCTCCGTCCTCAGTCGTTCATTATTTAAGATGCTTGTCTTTTTTTTTTTCCCAAGTCAGATTTTCATTCGCAAAATGTAACATCAAACACTGACCTACATTACAGATTCCCTTTTTTTTAATCTAAACTCCCATCCCCGGACTGACTGCCTTCATACAATCTTAGTAAAATTCGGAATAACTACATAAGAATGAAAGGCAATGGGTAAAGAAATATAATAGACAAGAACAAAGAAACCAATGCACGCATAGTAATGCAATTAAACGTCAACAAGAAAAGTGGGCGTGGGGGGGGTGTGCCAAGTGAGATTAATGTGAATCTGGAGGCACGTTGTGTGTGCAGGTTATGTAATTACCCTCGTAGCGGGGATGCTTGTGTTTGTTTGTTTGTTCAGGAATCAGGATCCATTCCAAAAGGGTGTGGTGTATTTTATATTAAATAAAAAATAAAAAAATAAAAATGCACCCCCACACCCTCGCAATCTTAATTGGGCCACCATTTATAAACGCAAACGCTTTATCTTTTTAGTTATTTTTCTCAAGCCTGTACCTCCATGCACCATGCATCTATGCCGGTGCCAATGTCTTAATGAGGGTGTCAGTGCTAATCCTATTACGCTGTGATGCTGATTTATGAGTGGGCACACCTTGGCCCCGCCCTATTGTTACCACTACAGTCGAATGTCTTCAGCAGAATGCATCGGTGGTTATGTAAGCCCCATACGCACCGGCTGTGGGAGTTTGCCACGTCGCCAGCTTTTGATGTAACTTTATATTGACTCGTGTGTGCCTGTGGGGAGAGGAACCGGAGCTCGGAGTACGTTGTGTACATATCTGTCATATCTGTCATATCTGTACACAATGAGCGGATTAGGAGATTAATGAGGCTGCTGTCACCGGCAGGACAGCTTGAGGTCACTGACCCCAGGTATAGGGCAGACGGCACTTAACAGAGACTGTCCTCCAACAAAGTGGACAGACCCCCACCCCCCCCCGAAACTGTCCTCCAACAAAGTGGACTATCCCGTGTGAAAATGAGGGAGTCGCAGTGTTCCCTGGGTGCCCCGTCCTGCTAAATCACCGGTCCAGTGTGCGTCAGGGTCTGGTCATGAAGACCCTGACAAGGCTGAAATGACCATGTCCCGTTGCTCAATAGCGCCCCCTGCTGGTCAACGGGCCATCGACAGTCTGCCTGCAGACGCTACAGGTGCACCCTGTCCCCGTTCACCCCCTGATCGCACACTCTACTTTACGTGTTTTGCAAGGGCGGCCATTTTGTCCCAGAATGGAGCGGGCCAGAGCCGGGGCTTACCCAGCATGCACTGCTTTGCTTACTGCCGTTACTAGAGTCGCTAAAGCACGTTCAAAATGTCATGTGACTGCCGTGTCATACCTGTATAGACGAGGTACGGCTATCGTGGCCATCGCAGTAGTCTCAAGTGATGCACAATCTTGCCGTTTGAAGTATATGCACCGATAACACAGATTTAAATCGCGGTGGTCGTTATTTGTAGTGCAAATGTGGTGGATCAAAGTTGGCTCACTGCCCAGCTGCTGAGCGATATCCTTTCAAGTGCAGATGATTTATTATTGATATTTAATCTGATTTATTATTGATAATTCACTCTTTGTAATTTCCGATCAGGGTCCCGCGGAGCAGGCCGGAAGTCTGTCCCGCGCGCGCAAACCTGCTGCCTTTCACTCTCCCTGCGGCCTCCGTGTGTGCCCCCGGAGAGTGGAGGGAAGCAGGGGCTCTGACTCACTGTCTGCCCCTGGGGCAACCTGTAACCTGCAGCCTGCCCACAGGCTGTGCCTCACTGGGACCTAGAAAAGTTGGTGGTTCAAGCCCCGGTGTAGCCACAATAAGATCTGCACAGCTGTTGGGACCTTGAGCCAAGGCCCTTAACCCCGCATTGCTCCAGGGGGTATTGTCCCCTGCTTAGTCTAATCAACTGCATGTCACGTTGGATAAAAGCATCGGCGAAATTACTGCTATGTAACTCAGAAGAGAGCGAGAGGCGGTGAAGGTGATGAGGAGGGATTGTCTTCTCTGACTCACGTCTGTGCGAGCGTAACCGGTGGAATGCGGTTTGATTGCAAACGAAGGAGAGCCTGTGATTTGCTGCTCTCCACCTGATTGACAGCGGAGTTTGGTTAGCGAATGTGACACAGGAGAGAAGAGGTTTAATGAGTGAGGATGGGTTTAATCTCGGGAGTGGGGGGTTATTGTTCCGCAGTTGAAGAGTAACTGCACTCAGCCTGGCTCAGAAATGGAGAAATGTGTGGGCGTCGACAATTTTCACACTCAAGGTCTTGATTGACATCGATATGTCTTTTACATTAAATTACATTACAGGCATTTAGCAGACGCTCGTATCCAGAGTGACTTACGACAGAGTGCAGATAAAACACAGGAGCGAGTGTGAAGAGGACCCGAGAGGACAGTAGGGTTTTATGGAGTCCTAGCGTGACCAAACAGATACGGTTGGAACCCTTGAAGAATACGTCAACTTACCAACTAGCATACCACGGTTGGCGGGTAGAATACTATACTATTTAGGGATATGTATATATTTATATATATGTATATATGTATATATAGACATATAAATATATATGTAGAGATAACTATATAATTATCTATATCTATAGATAACTATATAATTATTTATCAGTGGCATTATAATCTATGGCGTCCACGAGGCTAATGGTGGTGGTGACTCACCCTCTGAAGGAAAGGTGCAGCTTGAAGGGATGACGTGCCTCCAGAGACTCTGACATCATGATTAGGGCCAGACACGAGTGGAATTTAGTCCAAAAAAAGAATAATAAAAATAAAATTTCACGCCCACTTCTACCCGTTTTGCCAAATGATATTATTTTATTGTCAAAATAAGCACATGTATTAAAATGTTCCATTATAAATTAGGGATACAAACATGTTTACACATAAAAATATGCAGAGATAAAAAGTGTGATTGCCCTGTTGTGAACGCTGAGCTGCTTGGCTGAGCACGTTGCTGGCTTGGCTTGGCTTGAGGTCACTAACCCAGCGGAGCGCTCCGACGCCCTGACGACCCCTCTGGGCTGAGCATGGGGGACTCATTCTGCCGTGTCTCCATTCCCTGCCTCAAATACAATCAACGCCCGTTGTCATGTCATTGTTTCATTATTTACTCTTTCCATGGTAAATTCAGGCAGTCTTTCTGCCGAAGATGAGAACCTCTTTGATTCACAGTTTTGTAGGAAGGGAATAATCGGCAGAAACCATGACCTGCCTCAAATACATAATCATTTTGGATTGTCTGGTGTAATGGAACTTATGAAATACTCTCTATTATTGCTACTCTGGTGCTCTTGGTTGGCCCAATTGAACCAGGCACCATCAATCGAGCGCAGAAAAAACATTTGAATCCAAAAACTGGTTACGATTACGCATCGTAACCAGATGGTCAATTCACAACCATTCCCAAGATCCCATCTTGCGTTCAGTTTCCTGGGAAGCCATTTTGTGTTTGTGGAGATGGAAGGTTCCGGATGGGAGACTCGGTGATGTGTGCAGCATTGAGTGGGATCTTTAGGCCAGGAGACAATGGGGAACACTGCACACTAACCCCTTGACTGCGGTTTCCCTGTGTACTGCACTGCATGGCCATTACTGGCAAACCCACGTGCGTCTGGGGCACTCTGCATGTGGTAAACCCCGCATCCTCATCAGAATAACCCCGCGCCTTTTATCCATACAGAGTGTGGCGTTGCTGGTAAGTGATGTCCTTTTGGGTCCAGGTCTGGGTTATAGATCCTGTCTGAAGGTCTGATGGCCTCCACCGGACCCAGGTCCCGGGGAGACACAGGATCCGCTGGTTTTTATTGTTACTCTGTGCTAAATCGATCACTTAAAGCCGATGATTACTCACAGAGGTGCAGTGGGTAGCACTGATTGTGCCTCGCAACCAGAAGGTTCTTGGTTCGAATCCTGGTATGTGCCTCCATGCCTGTGTGGGTTAAGCAGGTTAATTGGTGAGTCTAAATCTAAATTGCCCCTAGGTATGTGTGTGTGTGTGAGTGAATGGCTGTCCAGGGTGTATTCCTGCCTCCCAATGCATGCTGGGAAAGGTTCCTACACCCTGACCAGGAACAATGGTTTACGTTAAAATCAGGTGGTTGATGATTTTAAGATGAACACAAAAACCAGCAGAGATTGTGGTTCTCCTGGACCGGGGTTTGGCAGACCTGGTCTAAGATTTCATTATGTTTTTTTTTTTTTAATAACTCACTTATTTGTTGTCAGTACTTGTTTCATCACAGTTGTGTGGTTTAGCAGACAGACGGTGCGTTTGTCAGTAGTTGCATGGTGGTGATTGGACAGCCCCACTGTGTGTGGACTGTTTGAGCTCATGTTCTTCTCCTCTTCCTCCTCCTCCTCCTCTTCCTCAGGCCTCTTCCATGCTGCGGGCATCCATCGCACCTCCGTAAGTAAAACTGCTGAAATGAGTCATTTCTTTCTCCAGATCGAGGAAAACGTCCGTTACCGTTTGTAAAGTGCCCAACATAAGTTTTGAATAGATCCAGAATTTGGTGATTGCATTGTGATAACAATAACTGCAGCATGTTATTTAAAAATCAGTATGCATCTTCACAACCTGTGATGTCATTTTTTTTTTTTTTTTTTTCATTTCTCCAAAAGATTTGTTCTTGTCGTTGTTTTTGGTTTTTGGAGCGCTCAGTAGAACCTTTCAGTTCCATCACCAGAGCGGGCGTCTCTTGAAATATGGCCTGGACCGGGTTTAGATTCCGCCCCGGTCATTCGAGCAACGGGCAGTGGACCCACACTGGGCCCGTGGGGGACGCCTGCTGTAGTTTTCCTGTGCGGTGAGGTCATGGGCTCTGTTTCCTGTTTGTGTCTGAAGCAAAGAGCAGGACGTGCCGCTGCTGCCGTCGCTGGACTACGACAAGCTGAAGAAAGACCTGCTGAACGGCAGCGACCGGCTGAAAGCCCTGCTCTTACAGGCGCTGCGCTGGGTGAGTGTGCGCCCCGTCCGCTCCCCGACTGCGCCCCCAAACCCCCCACCCTCGCGCCCCCAAACCCCCCACCGCCTGCGCCCCTAAACCCCCCACCGCCGCGCCCCCAAACCCCCCCACCGCCCCGCCCCCAAACCCCCCACCGCCGCGCCCCCAAACCCCCCACCACCGCGCCCCCAAACCCCCCACCGCCGCGCCCCTAAACCCCCCACCGCCGCACCCCCAAACCCCCCACCGCCGCGCCCCCAAACCCCCCACCGCCTGCGCCCCCAAACCCCCTACCGCCGCGCCCCCAAACCCCCCACCGCAGCGCCCCCAAATCCCCCCACCGCCGCGCCCCCAAACCCCCCACCGCCGCGCCCCCAAACCCCCCACCGCCGCGCTCCCAAACCCCCCACCGCCTGCGCCCCCAAATTCCCCCCACCGCCTGCGCCCCCAAACCCCCCACCGCCTGCGCCCCCAAACCCCCCACCGCCGCTTTGTTCTGCTCTCTGAGAAACCGCCGGGCAGTTTGAGGATTTAGAATCCACCTCACCTGATCAATGCTGTCCTGGCAACGACGAGGGAGTCTGGCATCCGGCGGGCGATTTCTGTTTATTTATTTATTTATTTATTTATTTTATTCTCCTTCTATCCAACAGCCGACTTAGTTTTTTCCCCCCTACCTTCTCTCGAGTGTGCTTTATTTCAGCCTCTCATCACTTTCTGAATTTGGCCTCTTGTGCTAAACCTGCTGTTCAGTCTGATAAAACTCCCTCATCCCTGGAGTACTTTGTCACTTTGGCTCTGAGGTCGCGAGGCGGTGTGATGGTGGTGGTGGTGGTGGTGGTTTCTCTGCTGGCGGTTAATGTGGGCTGGCGGCAGTGATAACGTGACGTTTGTCTCCGCTGGTTCTCAGAGGCTGACCCGCTCCCTGCACGGCGAGCAGAGGGACACCGTGCTGCAGGCCTTCATCAGCAACGACCTGCTGGACTGCTACAGCCCTGGCCAGGTACGCGCCCCGCCGCTGCACTGCCTCCGCGCTCCGGCACAAAATGGCCTCCGCGCTCCGGCACAAAATGGCCTCCGCGCTCCGGCACAAAATGGCCTCCACGCTCCGGCACAAAATGGCCGCCGTGCGTCACCCCCGGTGGGTGCTGCACGTCCGTGGCGCCTGTGGTCTGGAAATGTGTGGAATTAAATTATTACCGCTGAACTCGGCGATGCCGCCAAACACGCTTTTCAGCCTGGCGGAAGTGAGTGCCCTCTCCCGAGTGTTAAAAATAAACAACGAAACGTCACGCCAAACTTTCGAGTGATGTCATTTCGCTAATGCTACGTTAGTGAAGAGTAATCGACAAGAATGGAGTGTGGCTGCCTCGTGACAGCAGAAAAGACACATCCGGTGCTTTAAAAATAAATATGGCATTTGGCATTTAGCAGACGCTCTTATCCAGAGCGACGTACAACAAAGTGCAAATTAAACACAAGAACAAGTGCAAAGAGGACCTGAGAGGACAGTATAGTTCCGGGTCCTAGTGTAAACATGCAGAAAATGAGAACCCTTTAAGAGCACAATCAACTTCCAAACTAGCATACCACAATTGCAGCTAGAATACAGAAAATAACAATACCTATACAAGTAACAATATCTATACAATCTATACATAAGTGCCATTACAGTCTAAGGCTAATCATGGTGGTGAGTTGGGGAGGGAAAGGTGTAGCCTGAAGAGATGGGACTTCAGTCTGCGCTTGAGGTCGTACGGGTCGTACGTGTAGTGCGGCTGGCGGATTCAGGCCGGTGACGCGGCTGAGGAGCCCGATCGGTCCCGGCCTCTGGGTCACACTCCGGTTCCCAGGAGTGTCTGTGGTCCCAGGACTCCAGGCCTGACCTACATCCAGCCCCAGCCCGTAACTCGACCCCCCTGCACCGCCGTGCCCCTCACCCAAAAGCTCCTCCAGCCTCCACAGCGTCCCGAGCTCTGACAGGCCGCCCGTGCACGCTCTGTGCCTGTGTGTGAGCGTAACGCGAGGAGCCCGATCGGGTGACGGGACCTCCACCCTGCGCCGCCGTCCTGCGCTGAGGCGGCTTTTTAACCTCGTTAAACCCGCCGAGCGTTCGGCGTTCAGCCCGTCCCCCGAGGACTGAGCCTCTGCGCAGCGAGCTGACGGGACAATGGGGCCCCCGGGGCCACCGCTCCACACGGACACCGCCCTGGGAGCTCCCGCTGTTCCCACACACGCACCCGAAGAGCTTATTCTGGAGCAGGTCATTATCCGGCTCTGATCGGGATTGTAAACTACCGGGGGGGGGGGGGGGGGGGGGGGCGACATCGGCTCAGGCAGTAAGAGCGGTCGTCTGGCAGTCGGAGGGTTGCCGGTTCGATCCCCCGCCCGGGCTGTGTCGAAGTGTCCCTGAGCAAGACACCTAACCCCCAAATGCTCCTGACGAGCTGGTCGGTGCCTTGCATGGCAGCCAATCGCCGTTAGTGTGTGACTGTGAGGGTGTGTATGGGTGAATGAGAAGCATCAATAGTAGGGATGGCGGGTGGTTTAAAAGGCGGACGCAGACCGGGTTTCTGACGTCAGCTCAATCCCGCTCTCGCCCCTGTTTCAGCAGAAGGGCCTGCTGCACCTGCTGAAGTCCCGGAACGAGGTCGTCCGACAGTACACAGCCCGCCTCATCAACGCTTTCGCCTCCCTGTCCGAGGGTACGTGCAGTCTAACCCCACTGTGTGTCCCTGTCAGAGGGTACGTGCAGTCTAACCCCACTGTGTGTCCCTGTCAGAGGGTACGTGCAGTCTAACCCCACTGTGTGTCCCTGTCAGAGGGTGAGTGCAGTCTAACCCCACTGTGTGTCCCTGTCCGAGGGTACGTGCAGTCTAAGCCCACTGTGTGTCCCTGTCATAGAGGGTGAGTGTCAAAGTGAAGCAGGGATCATCAAATCCGGCCCTGGTTTTCTTTCCTCCGGGTTAATTGACTGAACAATTAAGGCCAGTTAACTGAATTTACAGAATGTTCATGAACTTGGTGATTAGCGTGTAATCGCCCCCGGAATAGACTGTGGTCGTTGTCTTCAGCACATTGTTGGTGGCAGTGACTCTCTGTTGCTGGACTATAAACTGGCCGTCACACCTGAAGCATTGAGAACCAGCGGTTCCTGGCCGTCGAGGGCCGTGATTTGAAGGTTCAGACCTGGAGGAGCGGATCAGATTCTGAGCCTAAAGTGACCGTGTCCTCCGCCCGTCCAGGTCGAGTGTACCTGTCTCAGATCCCCTCCCTCCTGAGGACGCTGCAGGACACTGTGAGGACCGAGGAGAACGACTCCGTGACCAGGGAGAACGTTCTGGGGACCCTGCAGAAACTCAGCCTCCGGTGAGCGCCCTAGCATTAGCATTAGCGTTAGCATTAGCCTCCAAACGCCAGTAATGCAGTGCACCTTAGCGTTAGCATTAGCCTCCAAACGCCAGTAGTGCAGTGCGCCTTAACGTTAGCATTAGCATTAGCCTCCGTACATCAGTAATGCAGTGCGCCTTAGCGTTAGCCTCCACATGTCAGCGTTCACAGTAATGCAGTTAGTGCTGTTCTTCAGGTGTGCACCCGTCTCTTACTCTGTGCTTTCATTGAGAGGATGGAATAAATTGAGAACAAATTAATTGGCTGACCTGATTTGGTGGTTGTGGTGGTTGTAAGCATTTATGGGATAAGCCAGTGCATGCGTCACTGAGATTAAGTGTGTGTGCGTGCGTGTGTGTGTGTTTGCGTGTGTGTGTGTGTCTCCAGGCGGGCTCAGCAGTCCCACATGATCGAGGACGGTCTGATTGGCTGGCTGGTGGAGGAGCTGCAGGACTCTGACTGTCTGTCAGACTACACGCTGGTGTACTCCTCCGCCCTGCTCATGAACCTGTGTCTGCGCACGCAAGGTACGCCCCGCCCCGCCCTGTCCGTCATAGCTAGGCCCCGCCCCTCTCTGTCCGTCACAGCTAAGCCCCGCCCCACGCTGCCCTGTCCGTCACAGCTAGGCCCCGCCCCACGCTTCCCTGTCCTTCACAGCTAGGCCCCGCCCCACGCTGCCCTGTCTGTCACAGCTAAGCCCCGCCCCTCTATGTTCGTCACAGCTAAGCCCCGCCCCACGCTGCCCTGTCCTTCACAGCTAGGCCCCGCCCCTGTCGGATTGATAAGGCCAGGCAGAATGTCAGAATATTTCCATATAGTGTGAACTGGGAAAACCACTACTCTACCCATTCTCTCTCTCTCTCTCTCTCTCTCTCTCTCTCTCTCTCTCTCTCTCACACAGTGTTTCCAATGTCTCTCTATCGTTTGAGGTCTGTGTTGCTGTGTTGCAGGTAAGAGGAGGTGTGCTGAGATCGCCAAACGTGTGCTGAAGGTACTGACGGATCTCCTGGGACACGAGAACCAAGAGGCGAGTTACCCCCCCCCCCCCCCCCCCCCCCCCCCCACCCGCACGCACGCACACACACACACGCACACACGCACGCACACACACACACACACCGCCGATGTGCTGCGTCCATTAGCTCGTTAGCGTAGCGTGCTTAGCCTGCTCATCTGCCTGTGCAGAATTTAATTAGAAAAGTAGGAAAAAGTACCCTCCCCGAAGCCTCTGGATCACGCACTGTAGCACCAGACTCACTGAGCACTGATTGCTCTCACGTGTGAGGTTTCGGCTGCAAGGAGCACCACCACCACCCACCCAGCAGAAAACTTGGACAGACATGTTTGAAAGGTTACTGTCTAAAGGATACACGACAAATTCACACCTCTCACACACACACAGCAGAACAATTCTTGCAGCGTCGCCTGCTACCACTCTTGATTCTGCTTCTCTCACCTACTTCGTGTGAGACCGGTTTGATTTTATTCACGTTATTCTCACGATACTGAACGCCTGGGTGTGCATCCTACTTTGTGGAGGAAAGCATGTTGATTCAGTGAGGAGCGTTCTTCAGTGCAGGTTTGTGTAGAATAAGGGGACAGACAGGTGGCTATCCCATTCCAGACCCCAGACTGTCCGTACACAGGGGCAGCCTGCCGATTTGTGCTTTTCTAGCTGAGGACCAGTGTGAACAAACAGTGCGCAGACTATACCCGAAGCATAATGTTTCGTACTGATGAACACTTGAAGTATAATTTCAGTTTAAATCGGAGTGGAGTATTTTGGGTATCACACGGGAAGGGCAGATAGGGCAGGGTAGACGACTGAGTGCAGTCCCACCCCATCGCCCGCTCTCCATGTATCCCAGCATCCTCTTCTCCCCGGCCAGCCCTGACACAAGTCTATCCCAGCATCCTCTTCTCCTCAGCCAGCCCTGACACAAGTCTATCCCAGCATCCTCTTCTCCTCAGCCAGCCCTGACACAAGTCAATCCCAGCATCCTCTTCTCCTCAGCCAGCCCTGACACAAGTCTATCCCAGCATCCTCTTCTCCCCGGCCAGCCCTGACACAAGTCTATCCCAGCATCCTCTTCTCCTCAGCCAGCCCTGACACAAGTCTGACATCTGAAATCATCCCTCACCCTCCTCTGGCATTCGGGTTGTTGACTACTGCGGAATTAATTAGCGCTACGCAGCAGTATTTCTGGGTGGGTCAATAGGCAGAGCAGTCTTATTGTTCAACATTCCTCACAAAGACTTTTTGTTTTAGTTTTTGTGCATGTCTCATCGTCTATTGCGGGGGGGGCAGGCGAGGGGGGGGCAGGGCAGGATTACCCGGGTGTAACCAGTGGTAATTGTAAAAATTACACATTGCAGGGCCACTTTTGGGCAGGGTGCTCACCTCTGGATCTCCTTGCCCATAGAAATAAAAACAATCAACAATACACAGTAAAATTATTTATTTTGTAATGTATGACACGCATGAGGTGTGATATGTGTGTATGTATTTAGCATTTATTTAATGTTTGTATTTTAAGTGTGTCTGTTTCTTAACATCTTCCATCTAACACTTTGTGTCTTATTTTTTATCTTTTGCCTTTCTTTTCATAAAAAAGCCTAACTAGGGATGGGAGTTGGAAACTAGCAATAGCTATAATCTCTGTGTGCAGAACATCAGCTACATGAACCTGCTGTAAACTGGCAGTAATGCTGCCATGTCTCTTGGCATTGTTCCTACTCAAATAAACCTTGAATAAATAAATAAATGATGAGTAATTTTATGCCTTGAGCCCTTAAGGTTTGTGTTTTATGAAGTAGGGTTGGATGTTGGTACCGGAAATGACTTTGCCCGATTGAATAATGTGTGCTGTTTCATTATTGATCTGAATGTCTGCGTGTGAGGATTGATCTGCCTTGGTGAAGTCCAGCAGGTTCTCTAATGGACAACAGTCTCACTGCAGACCCACAGACACCGGTCTCCATTAGTGTGTTTGAGCAGGGCTGCCGGGTGGTCAGGCTGGGTGAAGTGTTAAATTGACGCTTTTTTGATAATTTGTGATTTGACCCTTGACCCCGTTTGTTGACCCCTGACCCCAGATCCGGCCGTATGTGAACGGGGCGCTGTACAGCATTCTGTGTGACCCCGCAGTGCGGGAAGAGGCCAGGGAGATGGTGAGTGCAGCTCTTCATCATCGTCTTACTCATCACTGTTATGCAACCTTTTATTTGGGTGATGCTTTTATGCTAAGCGGCGTACAATAGGCAGGTGCATATTTGCATATTTTAACATTTTGTAGCCGCGGCTATTTCAGGTTAGTTCAGGTTAGGCTGGGTACAACGGCATTCCTACCCACCCTTTCTTAAGTGGAAGATCATGCGGTATTGTAAATGTGTGGACTCAATGCGTCATGGCAGCAGTAGATAATATATATCACCGGTGTATTGTGAGGTGAATATCTGTGTGTGTGTGTGTGTGTGTGTGTGTGTGTGTGTGCGTGTGTGTGTTCAGAGCCTGGAGGAGATCCTGTGCTGCTACAGTAAGGAGGAGGATCCAGATTTGCACAGACAGATACAGTTCATCATCAAGCAGCTGCACTCTGGTGGGTAACACACACACACATACACGTAAACACACCCTCACACGCACATACATACGCACACACTCGCACAATTCCAAATTTGTCAGTTATCTGCAGATGCTGTTGCTCACTTGTAAACCTTTACTCTCAGTTCAAGTCTGTCACGGCAGTTTGTAGCTGTGAGCCCCTTCCTCTACCTGACACTGTGTGTGTGTGTGTGTGTGTGTGTGTGTGTGTGTGTGTGTGTGAGCTTCTTCCTCTACCTGACACTGTGTGTGTGTGTGTGAGCTTCTTCCTCTTCCTGACACTGTGTGTGTGTGTCTGCGTTTCTAGAGGAAACGTCCGATGACGGGGCGGAGTCTGAAGACGAAGAGGAAGATGATAACGATGAGGTAAGCTGGTGTCGAACCTTAAGATTCCCTCACTGATGGCATTATACCTGGAACTCCAGTCCTGGAGGAATACATGATCTGCACGTTTCTGTGGGTTCCTGAAGTGCTGAAATACCCAAAACCAGCAGACACTGCAGCCCTTCAGGATGGGAGTATGAGATCCTTCTGTGTGAGATCCTTCTGTGTGAGATCCTTCTGTGTGAGATCCTTCTGTGTGAGATCCTTCTGTGTGAGATCCTTCAGTGTGAGATCCTTCAGTGTGAGATCCTTGTGTGTGAGATCCTTCAGTGTGAGATCCTTCTGTGTGAGATCCTTCAGTGTGAGATCCTTCAGTGTGAGATCCTTCAGTGTGAGATCCTTCTGTGTGAGATCCTTGTGTGTGAGATCCTTCAGTGTGAGATCCTTCTGTGTGAGATCCTTCAGTGTGAGATCCTTGTGTGTGAGATCCTTGTGTGTGAGATCCTTCAGTGTGAGATCCTTGTGTGTGAGATCCTTGTGTGTGAGATCCTTGTGTGTGAGATCCTTCAGTGTGAGATCCTTGTGTGTGAGATCCTTCAGTGTGAGATCCTTCTGTGTGAGATCCTTCAGTGTGAGATCCTTGTGTGTGAGATCCTTGTGTGTGAGATCCTTCAGTGTGAGATCCTTGTGTGTGAGATCCTTGTGTGTGAGATCCTTGTGTGTGAGATCCTTCAGTGTGAGATCCTTCTGTGTGAGATCCTTGTGTGTGAGATCCTTCAGTGTGAGATCCTTGTGTGTGAGATCCTTGTGTGTGAGATCCTTGTGTGTGAGATCCTTCAGTGTGAGATCCTTCTGTGTGAGATCCTTCAGTGTGAGATCCTTGTGTGTGAGATCCTTCAGTGTGACATCCTTCAGTGTGACATCCTTCAGTGTGACATCCTTCAGTGTGAGATCCTTCAGTGTGAGATCCCAGAGTTTATATTGGGTTAGAGTTTTTTTGAGATACAAATAGGAGTATTGTGCAATATATTGAAATTATCCAGAACATTTGGAATATATAATGAATATATTGTAGTATATTATAAATATATTTCAGCCCTGTGCATTTGTATTTATTTGAATATTTTTGTTGTTTTAAGTGTTCTTTCCTGCGAAACGCTTTGTAACTCTTGTCTGGGTGAGCGCTATATGAACACGTTGCAGGGTGCTGTGAATAAAAGGACAGAGCAGTCGTGTTTGTTTCTGCTGGCGAATGAGACGCCGGCTCTGCCGTGTGTCGAAGGCGATCCGGGCCAATTCCTCGCCGTATCTCAGCGTAAATCCCACAATCCTTCACTCCGGCAGGACGACGCGATGGAGGCCGACCTGGACAAGGAGGAGGCTCTGGAGCCGCTGCCCAGGGAGCTCTCCGGAGAGTCTCTCCTGACGAGCGAGTACCTGGGGGTGGGTGTGCGCCCGCATCCCGTCCCGTCCCAAACCCCCCATCCTGCGTCCCGTCCCAAACCCCCGCATCCTGCGTCCCGTCTGAAACCCCCCCATCCTGCGTCCCGTCCCAAACCCCCGCATCCTGCGTCCCGTCCCAAACCCCCGCATCCTGCGTCCCGTCCCAAACCCCCCATCCTGCGTCCCGTCCCAAACCCTCCATCCTGCGTCCCGTCCCAAACCCTCCATCCTGCGTCCCGTCCCAAACCCCCGCATCCTGCGTCCCGTCCCAAACCCCCGCATCCTGCGTCCCGTCCCAAACCCTCCATCCTGCGTCCCGTCCCAAACCCCCGCATCCTGCGTCCCGTCCCAAACCCCCGCATCCTGCGTCCCGTCCCAAACCCTCCATCCTGCGTCCCGTCCCAAACCCCCCATCCTGCGTCCCGTCCCAAACCCCCGCATCCTGCGTCCCGTCCCAAACCCCCGCATCCTGCGTCCCGTCCCAAACCCCCGCATCCTGCGTCCCGTCCCAAACCCCCGCATCCTGCGTCCCGTCCCAAACCCTCCATCCTGCGTCCCGTCCCAAACCCCCGCATCCTGCGTCCCGTCCCAAACCCCGCATCCTGCGTCCCGTCCCAAACCCCGCATCCTGCGTCCCGTCCCAAACCCTCCATCCTGCGTCCCGTCCCAAACCCCCGCATCCTGCGTCCCGTCCCAAACCCCGCATCCTGCGTCCCGTCCCAAACCCCCGCATCCTGCGTCCCGTCCCAAACCCCCGCATCCCGTCCCGTCCCAAACCCCCCATCCTGCGTCCCGTCCCAAACCCCCGCATCCTGCGTCCCGTCTGAAACCCCCCCATCCTGCGTCCCGTCCCAAACCCCCGCATCCTGCGTCCCGTCCCAAACCCCCGCATCCTGCGTCCCGTCCCAAACCCCCCATCCTGCGTCCCGTCCCAAACCCTCCATCCTGCGTCCCGTCCCAAACCCTCCATCCTGCGTCCCGTCCCAAACCCCCGCATCCTGCGTCCCGTCCCAAACCCCCGCATCCTGCGTCCCGTCCCAAACCCTCCATCCTGCGTCCCGTCCCAAACCCCCGCATCCTGCGTCCCGTCCCAAACCCCCGCATCCTGCGTCCCGTCCCAAACCCTCCATCCTGCGTCCCGTCCCAAACCCCCCATCCTGCGTCCCGTCCCAAACCCCCGCATCCTGCGTCCCGTCCCAAACCCCCGCATCCTGCGTCCCGTCCCAAACCCCCGCATCCTGCGTCCCGTCCCAAACCCCCGCATCCTGCGTCCCGTCCCAAACCCTCCATCCTGCGTCCCGTCCCAAACCCCCGCATCCTGCGTCCCGTCCCAAACCCCGCATCCTGCGTCCCGTCCCAAACCCCGCATCCTGCGTCCCGTCCCAAACCCTCCATCCTGCGTCCCGTCCCAAACCCCCGCATCCTGCGTCCCGTCCCAAACCCCGCATCCTGCGTCCCGTCCCAAACCCCCGCATCCTGCGTCCCGTCCCAAACCCTCCACCGCCCCGCGCGCCCCGCATCCTGCGTCCCGTCCCAAACCCTCCACCGCCCGCGCGCCCGCATCCTGCAACCCGTCCCAAACCCCCCCCTCCTCCACCGCGCGCACGCCCGCATCCTGCAACCCGTCCCAAACCCCCCCCTCCTCCACCGCGCGCACGCCCGCATCCTGCAACCCGTCCCAAACCCCCCCCCCCCCCCTCCTCCACCGCGCGCGCAGCCCGCATCCTGCGTCCCGTCCCAAACCCCTCCTCTCCCCCCTCCACCGCGCGCCTTTCCCGCAATCCCCTCTCAGCTCTCCTGGAACGCCATCGGAGCGGGGATCACAAACCGCAGCGCTGGCTTGTGTTACCGTGGTGACTGTCAGCGGCCATTGTCACCTGTGATTCTCCGGGTCAGATAAGCGACAGGGAAAATCCCCCCCGGTCAAAGCTGCCATTTCAGCTGTCAGGAACCCGCTGGGTGGCTTCAGAATGAGCCCTATCGTATGACTGAGCCCGCGTGTGTGTGTGTGTGTGTGTGTGTGTGTGTGATGTGTGTGTGTGTGTGTGTGTGTTTGTGTTTGTATGATGTATGTGTATGTGTGTGTGTATGGTGTGTGTGTGTATATGTATAGTGTGTGTATGTGTTTGTATGATGTGTAGGGTGTACATACGTGTGTGTGTGTGTGTGTGTATGATGTGTATGGTGTGTGTATGGTGTGTGTATGTCTGTATGATGTGTATGATGTGTATGATGTGTGTATGGTGTGTGTATGGTGTGTATGATGTGTATGATGTATGTGTGTGTTTGTATGATGGATGTGTGTGTGTGTGTGTGTGTGTATGGTGTGTGTGTGTGTGTATGGTGTGTGTGTGTATGATGTGTGTGTGTGTATGATGTGTATGTGTGTGTATGGTGTGTGTGTGTATGATGTGTATGTGTGTGTATGGTGTGTGTGTGTATGATGTGTGTGTGTGTGTGTGATGTGTACGGTGTGTTGCAGATCATGACGAACTCTCTGAAGGGGAGGAGACGTTCCTCTCAGAGCATCGATGAGCCGCTGCAGCGCCCGGTCACGCCCAGCGCCCAGAGACACGCCTCCGGCCTGTGAGTGACCAATCACCGCTCACTTTCCCCCCATTCTAACCAATCACTGCTTACTTTCCCCCTCTCAGACCAATCACCGCTCACTCCCCCCCCCTTTCTGACCAATCCATGCTTAGTCCCCCCCTTTCTGACCAATGAGGAGGCACCTTCCCCCAGGCTGTCACGCAGTTACACACGAGCTGACCCCTTTGCACATATAGACACCTCAAAATCAGGTTATTTTGATTGGCTGGTGGCTACTGCGGGTGCTGTCCAATCAGGTTGTGGCTCTGGAGCTGGCCTGCGTCACAGTGTGGGCTTTATTTGCGGGCACACCTGATTTGATTTCCTGTAAAAGGAGAGGGATGCTCCTCCGTTGTTCAGCCAGTGAAGGGGAACGGGGCGGGTTTAATGGCAGCGGTTCAGGAATTACTGGCGCCCGAGGTGATGAATGTTCTTGTTGGTTTGCGGTTAGATTAAAGCCGTGATTGGCCGCGGGGGTTTGGGTGCCTGGCGTCGACGCTCAGAAACGTCACGTTGCCCCGGCTCGTGTGCCCCGCTGTATTGTTCCTGTTTCAGCGGCATGGCGGGCACCATGGAAACCACTGCGTGTGCCACCCTGCACCATGTGAGAGAGAGAGCGAGAGAGAGAGAGAGAGAAAGGGAGAGAGAGAAAGAGCGAGAGAGAGAGAGAGAAAGGGAGAGGGGGGGGAGAGAGAGCGAGAGAGAGATTCACATTGTTAATAATAAATGTTACGGGACAATGTTAATGTATCTCAACAGCAAAGTCATAGAGGGAGTGACGGAAAAGAGAAAGAGGCAGAAAAACTCTTAACAAAAATCTTGTTTAGTTTTGTAATTAGATCATATTTCTTTCTCTCAAGTAGAAAATATTTAGGTTATTGTTTGCTGGACAAGTGAAATTTTCTGACCCCATTGACAAATCTTGAAATCTTGCCTCATTGGCAATATTCTTTGGTTTTTGCAGTGAGACGGAGAGAGACAGGTTGTGCAGGATAACTTGATGAGAAACAGTCTTAAAGTTTGTCTTAAACCCTCAAAGAGCTTCTGCTCTCTCCCACAACTGGATACCAGATGGCATCTTCAGCTCTAAAAGCCCATTACAGTGGCAGTTTCCCCAGAAACGTGTGTGTTTCCCGATGAAACTGGTAGGGGAGTGGGAGTGGGAGTGGGAGTGGGAGTGGGAGTGGGAGTGGGAGAGGGAGTGGGAGAGGGAGTGGGAGTGGGAGTGGGAGAGGGAGTGGGAGTGGGAGTGGGAGAGGGAGAGGGAGTGGGAGTGGGAGTGGGAGTGGGAGAGGGAGTGGGAGTGGGAGTGGGAGAGGGAGAGGGAGAGGGAGAGGGAGTGGGAGTGGGAGAGGGAGTGGGAGTGGGAGAGGGAGAGGGAGAGGGAGTGGGAGTGGGAGTGGGGAGAGAGAGAGAAATGGCAGGGCAGAATTAAGATGGTGTGGAAGCGGTCTGGTGGAGTTCTGTCAGTAGAAGACCAGGGCAGGGGTGGAAGTTATTTACAGGTGAATTCCACACTGACTTGAGGAAGTATTTTAAGACTTTCTACGTCAGGTAGTGGAGGCAGACACCATTATTATGTTGTTGTGTTCTCCATGGGCTGAATGGCATGTTTTCTGTTTTTCTGTTCTGGTATTTAATGGTGATGTTGTGAGTGTCTGTCTCCAGCAGCGATGGGGATCTGAGGAGACGGGAGGCCCCGCCCCTGTCCCACGGCGGCCCCCGCCCTGCCTCTCGGCCCTGCAGCCGGCCCAGCTCCGCAGAGTCGCTCCGCCGGGCCCCGGGTGCGTGTGCCAGCCGCCTGGGGGGGTCAGATCAGCCTGGGGGGGTCAGATCAGCCTGGGGGGGTCAGATCAGCGCGGGAGGGTCACATCAGCGTGGGGGGGGGGTCAGATCAGCCTGGGGGGGTCAGATCAGCGCGGGGGGGTCAGATCAGCGTGGGGGGGTCAGATCAGCGCGGGAGGGTCAGATCAGCGTGGGAGGGTCAGATCAGCCTGGGGGGGTCAGATCAGCGCGGGGGGGTCAGATCAGCGTGGGGGGGTCAGATCAGCGCGGGGGGGTCAGATCAGCATGGGGGGGGTCCAATCAGCCTGGGGGGGTCAGATCAGCGTGGGGGGGTCACATCAGCGTGAGGGGGGTCAGATCAGTGTGGGGGGGGGCGCGGCTGCCATGGGGGCCGGGGGGGGGGCCATGGGGGCGTCACTACTGCTGAACGCCCTTAGAAACAGACTCATTAATGCGTCACGTTCTCTCTTATGACCAACGGAGGCTTAAAGGCCCCTTAAGCCCATTGGCTCAGGGCTTTGTAATCACCCAATCACAGTGATGGAGAATGATGAATGATACACACACTCACAGTCACACACTAACGGTGATTGGCTGTCATGCAAGGCACCGACCAGCTCGTCGGGAGCATCTGGGGGGTTTGGTGTCTTGCTCTTACCGCCTGAGCCAATGTCAACGCAATGCTCTGGGTCACAGGAACAAAAAAAGAAAACACTCACACACACTCTGCTCCAGAACATTACATTAATTACATTAATGGCGTTTGGCAGACACTCTTATCCAGAGCGACGTACAGTTGATTAGACTAAGCAGGAGACAATCCTCCCCTGGAGCAATGCAGGGTTAAAGGCCTTGCTCAAGGGCCCAACGGCTGTGCGGATCTTATTGTGGCTACACCGGGATTAGAACCACTGACCTTGCGTGTCCCAGTCACGTACCTTAACCACTACGCCACAGGCCGCCCTGTAAACACATAATGGTGTTTATTGGTGGTATGTATCCATGCGGACAGTTGCTGTTTTGACCACAGCGAGCCATGATGACTGAATTAGTATTGTGGTGAGCACTGCGCTCGATTTGTTAACTGTCCTCATTGCACCATAAATCCCGTTATTGGATTTTGGGAGCATCGAGCGACTGCGTGAGTCTTTTCCTTGTTTGTTTATAATCAGTCAAGAAAATTAGAGTGCTAATTCCAATAAGGTTATTGGATTGAGCATGTTGTGACTGATGTTATTTGTGTGACAGAATAGAGGAAAGCTCAGTGTTTAGTGAATAAGTGAGCCACACACGGGGTAGGGTTGCCAGATCCCCCGTCTTGAACCATAATGTCCGGTTTTCAAATTATTTGTACAAACTTCCGGACGCGGTTTGATCCGGGGTCTGATCTGCGTGATGTCCCCTCGCGCCCCACGGGCAAACAGAAGCCCCACGGGCGAGCAGAAGCCCTGCAGGGGCGAACAGAAGCCCTGCAGGGGCGAACAGAAGCCCTGCGGGCGAACAGAAGCCCTGCAGGGGCGAACAGAAGCCCCGCGGGCGAGCAGAAGCCCCGCGGGCGAGCAGAAGCCCTGCAGGGGCAAACAGAAGCCCTGCACGGGCAAACAGAAGCCCCGCACGGGCAAACAGAAGCCCCGCACGGGCAAACAGGAGCCCCGCACGGGCAAACAGAAGCCCCGCACGGGCAAACAGAAGCCCCGCACGGGCAAACAGAAGCCCCGCACGGGCAAACAGAAGCCCCGCACGGGCAAACAGGAGCCCCGCACGGGCAAACAGAAGCCCCGCACGGGCAAACAGAAGCCCCGCACGGGCAAACAGGAGCCCCGCACGGGCAAACAGAAGCCCCGCACGGGCAAACAGAAGCCCCGCACGGGCAAACAGAAGCCCCGCACGGGCAAACAGGAGCCCCGCACGGGCAAACAGAAGCCCCGCACGGGCAAACAGAAGCCCCGCACGGGCAAACAGGAGCCCCGCACGGGCAAACAGGAGCCCTGCACGGGCAAACAGGAGCCCTGCACGGGCGAACAGAAGCCCCGCACGGGCAAACAGAAGCCGTGCAGGGGCAAACAGAAGCCCTGCACGGGCAAACAGAAGCCCCGCGGGCGAACAGAAGCCCCACGGGCGAACAGAAGCCCCGCGGGCGAGCAGAAGCCCCGCAGGCGAACAGAAGCCCCGCGGGCGAACAGAAGCAGAAGCCCCGCGGGCGTGGCCGATCGGTTAAGTGCTGCTCTCAGCAGCGTGAGGCTCTGCTGTTTGTCAGAAGCGCTTGGTGTCGGATGTGTTCCTCTCCCCCCCCGATGAGTCACTGTCGAGGTCCCGGGCTGTGTGGAGCTCACAGCTCACGCCGTCCCAGAATGCCTCGTCTTTTTCGTTGTCTTTGAACTGACGGGAAAAGCGATTTCTGCTCCATTAATGAAACGGAGGTGGGCGGAACGTGGCCTGACCCTCTGCCTGCCGGAGGAGAGAAAGCGCTGGACTGTCTGTGGTCCTCTTCAGCTGCTGCATGCAGGGGGCTCTGGGAAGAGCGGGGGGGGGGGGGCCGGGGTAACGGGCTCCGTAAGGTGGGGCCACAATATGGCCAACAGTTAACAGTACTACCTCTCTCTCTCTCTCTTCTCTCTCCCTCCCTCCCTCTCTCTCTCTCTCTCTCTCTCTCTCCCTCCCTCCCTCCCTCCCTCTCTCTCTCTCTCTCTCTCTCTCTCTCTCTCTCTCTCTCTCTCTCTCTCTCTCTCTCTCTCCTCTCTCTCTCTCTCTCTCTCTCTCTCTCTCTCTCTCTCTCTCTCAGACTCAGAGTGTGAGCAGGACCCTGTGCTCCATCACCGAGGGGCTGCGGAGAGGTACAACGGCCACATTGACAGGTGAGAACCTCGCACAGGTACACACGAGCAGACAGACAGGTGAGAACCTCACACAGGTACACACGAGCAGACACACAGGTGAGAACCTCACACAGGTACACACGAGCAGACACATAGGTGAGAACCTCACACAGGTACACACGAGCAGACAGGTGAGAACCTCACACAGGTACACACGAGCAGACAGACAGGTGAGAACCTCACACAGGTACACACGAGCAGACACACAGGTGAGAACCTCACACAGGTACACACGAGCAGACACATAGGTGAGAACCTCACACAGGTACACACGAGCAGACAGGTGAGAACCTCACACAGGTACACACGAGCAGACAGGTGAGAACCTCACACAGGTGCACACGAGCAGACAGACAGGTGAGAACCTCACACAGGTACACACGAGCAGACACACAGGTGAGAACCTCACACAGGTACACACGAGCAGACAGGCAGGTGAGAACCTCACACCAGACCTGGGTTCAAATAGTATTGGTTTTGGATTTTAATAGTTTTCTGTATTTGACGAAGCTTTCCTGGAGTATTGGAACAAATGCAATGATCCCAAAAGTGTGAACCCCACCCATTTGCTCAAATGAAAAACACGCGCAGAAAAGCATTTGAATCCAAACCCAGGTGAGAACTTCACACAGGTACAGGTGAGAGCCTCACACACGTACACACGGGCAGACAGACAGGTGAGAGTCTCACACAGCCTCACACAGGTACACGTGTGTGTGTGTGCGCGTGTACGTGGCTGCAAGCTGGTGAACACCCAGCCTCCCTCTCTCCTGTCAGCGCAGGATGTGAAGCGGCATTCCTGCGACATTCCTGCTGCGCTGGAGAGCATTGGGGATGCCAGGGCGGGATTGCGTCACGTTTTGGGAATGCGTAATTCCCTCTCCGTGCGGGCCTTCCCTGCCGTGACGCAGCTGTGCGGAACGTCGTCTCCAAGAGCGCCCATTCCACCCCCCTCATCCCGCCCATTCCACCCCCCTCATCCCGCCCATTCCGCCCCCCTCATCCCGCCCATTCCACCCCCCTCATCCCGCCCATTCCACCCCCCTCATCCCGCCCATTCCACCCCCCTCATCCCGCCCATTCCGCCCCCCTCATCCCACCCATTCCACCCCCCTCATCCCGCCCATTCCACCCCCCTCATCCCGCCCATTCCACCCCCCTCATCCCGCCCATTCCACCCCCCTCATCCCGCCCATTCCACCCCCCTCATCCCGCCCATTCCACCCCCCTCATCCCGCCCATTCCACCCCCCTCATCCCGCCCATTCCACCCCCCCTCATCCCACCATTATCCCGCCCCCCCGCGATCTGCGCGTACACCGAGCCTGACCTACAGCGCGTCAGTCAACTCCGCCGTTCTGTTAAACTCCCTCTGCAGGCCTCAGCCCCTGTATAACCCCCCCCCCAAATCCTGAAATGCCCCCGTGTGGGTTACTCCTCTTACGATGGGCCCTGACCCAGCGTGTGACAGTTTTTGTAGGCCAACCCGACCGTTTCTTCTCCCTTCAGTTCCCTCAGTAGATTTTCCCCGTAGTGCTTTTGCCCCCGTGGGATTTCTCTTCCCCGATAAGGTCATATTTCACCAGCGCAAGCACTCCGGTTTCATCCCTGCTGACTTTATTGTTGCAGTTAATGTAGCAACTGGTTTGTTTTTGTTTTGTTTCGCACAAAACCTCTTTGTAACGCACGGTTGCGATGTTACCGGATGTGAATGAACTAATTTCAACAAAAACGTGAAAAGCTTAAGCGTATGTTAACCACAGACCTTATATTCTTTTTCTTTTCTTTTTTTTTTTTCTTTGCAGTTGCAGACAGAATTTGTACTGCACAATTAAATGACACATACCGTGTTATGCAATTAATTGTTATGCAATTGTCTTCGCCTGGAAGGAGAATGAAATGTGTTTGTCACGTGTTGTTCTGGCACGTTGCCGGTCGTGTCGTCAGTAGCCTGCGTGGTGGCGGGTTTTGTGAGAGGCCTGATCGAACTCTCCCTCCCCCCCGTTAGCGACTTCATCCTGGGGTTCTCCAACCGGCCCAAGATCCCGCGGACCCCCGAGGGCGGGGGTGGGGGCTCCAGCCCCCGCCGGGGGGGGCGTATCCCCACGCTGGCCCCCCAGTTCTGCCAGTCCGGCCCCCAGCAGACCAGCCGGCCTAGCTCCGCAGGCTCCCTGGGAGGAACCGGGAGACAGAGTGAGTGTCCGTCCGTCTGTGTCCGTCCGTCTGTGTCTGTCTGACCCGATCCTCCACCGTATCAGGATTCAGATCTGATCCTCCTTGGGGCTCCAGACCAAGTTTGTCCGATTATGACATGGCCGCCTGTTTTGGAGGCACCACTTTCTCCCCACAGCTTTACACAAAGTAAATCTCTTATCATGTTAAAAAAAATGTGTTTGACACCCTGAGGACTACAGCTCCCATGAGCCTCCTCTGGAAAAAGTTCACTACTTCACTGCACCGATGGTGTCCCAAGGAGGCCATAGCGTGTAAGGAGGCCATAGCTGTAGTCCTCCTGCTAAGTCTCTGCGTTCACTTTAACTGTCTCTGTGGAACAGGGGGGGGCATGGTAAGGGAGAGAACTGTTCACGGTTTTATGATGAAATGGCGCGAATATGCGGGCAGGTTTCCACACGCATTCCCCCATCCTGCCTCAGCTCTGTGTCTCGTTGTGGGATTAATTTTCTTTACTGAGGACTAAAGAACAAGGAATTCCTACATATTTTCCCATTAATGAACAGCCAAACTGAAGCCGGGAAGTTAGCGAAGCCGGGAAGTTAGCCATTGATTGTATTGCAGTAATCACGGCCCACCTCCCGAAGGCAAAGGGCTAATAAGTTCACTACGGCTTGTTTTCTTGCGGAAAGTTGGCTTGTTGTGAAATAACCTTACGTTATTTCTGCGGCGCTGTAGTGACGGGTGGCTGGCCACTAAACTCCTGCTGCTGAACGCAGGGCCTGAGAACCAGGCCTGAACGCAGGGCCTGAGAACCAGGCCTGAACGCAGAGCCTGAGAACCAGGCCTGAACGCAGAGCCTGAGAACCAGGCCTGAACGCAGAGCCTGAGAACCAGGCCTGAACGCAGGGCCTGAGAACCAGGCCTGAACACAGAGCCTGAGAACCAGCCCTGAACGCAGAGCCTGAGAACCAGGCCTGAACGCAGGGCCTGAGAACCAGGCCTGAACACGGAGCCTGAGAACCAGGCCTGAACGCAGAGCCTGAGAACCAGGCCTGAACGCAGAGCCTGAGAACCAGGCCTGAACGCAGGGCCTGAGAACCAGGCCTGAACGCAGGGCCTGAGAACCAGGCCTGAACACAGAGCCTGAGAACCAGCCCTGAACGCAGAGCCTGAGAACCAGGCCTGAACGCAGAGCCTGAGAACCAGGCCTGAACGCAGAGCCTGAGAACCAGGCCTGAACGCAGAGCCTGAGAACCAGGCCTGAACGCAGAGCCTGAGAACCAGGCCTGAACGCAGAGCCTGAGAACCAGGCCTGAACGCAGGGCCTGAGAACCAGGTCTGAACACGGAGCCTGAGAACCAGGCCTGAACACAGAGCCTGAGAACCAGGCCTGAACACAGAGCCTGAGAACCAGGCCTGAACACAGAGCCTGAGAACCAGGCCTGAACACGGAGCCTGAGAACCAGCCCTGAACGCAGAGCCTGAGAACCAGCCCTGAACGCAGAGCCTGAGAACCAGGTCTGAACGCAGAGCCTGAGAACCAGGCCTGAACGCAGAGCCTGAGAACCAGCCCTGAACGCAGAGCCTGAGAACCAGGCCTGAACGCAGAGCCTGAGAACCAGCCCTGAACGCAGAGAGGCGAACAGGATGCACCTGCTCCTTTCGGCCAGCTGCTCTGTCCCCCGAGCTGGCCAGCTCACGTCAGCGCGGTTCCTGCTTCCTGTCGAAGGGACCCCACTTCCCCCGGAAGGACCCCGCTCTCCCCGCTCTCCCCCGCTCTTTAACGGAAAACTCGCCGCGCTGAACGCCAAAACGGCAGACTCAGCCATTTCACTCACTCAGTCACTCACTCAGTCACCCATCTCTTGTCACTCACTCACTGGCTCACAGAGGCTCTTCTTCCGGAGTGGGAACAAGGACTCTGAATTCCCGACTGTGTCTGCGTTTCCTTTCAGCTCTCCCGCAGCAAAGTACCATAAAAGAGGCATAAAGGCAATAAAAGAAAGCGTTATTTACGGGCAAGAGCTCCCTTCGCTGTAATGCGAGTCCACACATCTCCAACCCCCCCGCCCCCCCTCCCCCCTCCATCTGCGCTCTTATCAGGAATCTGGCTTCCGTTACGGAATGGAGGCGTTCGCTCCGAGGCAGACCAGGAAAAACAAACGCAGCCCCGGCGACCCCAGGCATTGTCATGTGACCGGTTCCCATAGTACCTGCTTCCTGTGTCTGGGGGGGGTCATACACCCCCCCCCCTCGGCCCCCGCCACCCTTTGAGATTACAGCCTGTTAACATTTCACGAGCACTGACATCCTCAGGTCCCGGGCCGCTTGCAAGCCTCACCGTTTCCCCTTTTTCTTTCTGTTACATACAGTACATTGACACAGCTGGCTGTGCCTCTCACTCAAGAATAGAACCTGCAGCCTCTGGGCTTAAATCCGTCTCTCTGAACAGGACGGGGGCTAACCGGCCCTGACCGACCCTGGCCCTGTCCGAAACGGCTGACTGGCGTACTGTCGCATACGTAAATTGAGTACAGTAGATTTGTACTCAGAAATTTGTAGGCGAAAGGTTTCTCTAAGTGTAGTATTGATGATGTATGCGTTTGCTGGGTTTTCGCTCAGTATGTAGTGTGTATTAGTCGTGCACAATACATAAACATATTTACAGTACATAAACATTTACAATACATAAACATATTTACAGCACATAAACATTTACAGTACATAAACATATTTACAGTACATAAACATTTACAATACAGTAATTAGGAGGCTGTCT
>NC_083763.1:2819691-2872191 GCF_963514075.1 Conger conger | reverse complement strand
AAGAGAAAGATAGAGGGAAAGAGAAAGGGAGGACTGAAGGAGAGAGGGAAAGTGAAACCGAGGAGTCCGAGGGAAAGAGAGGACAGGGAGAGAGAGGGGGAGGGAAAGCAAGATAGAGATAGAAAGAGGGAAAGAGGTAGAGATGGAGGGAAACGGATAGAAAGAGAGAGGACTGAGGGAGAGACAGGGAAAGAGGTAGATGGAGGGGAAGTGAAACAGTGAGCAGTCAGGAAGAGAGGAAAAGAGATAGAAAGATTGGAGTCCGACGGACAGAGGGGGAGAGGGAGGGAAAGAGAGAGAGGGGGAGAGGGGGAATAGTCTGTATCAGAACAAGCGGGATAAAGAGGGGAAGTGTGTGGAGGAGAGGAAACCCCCCCCCGCCTGTGACCTCGTCTTTAACAGCGTTTTTGTTTGTGTTGCTCGTGTTCCTCTGTTATTCTTTTATTCTATTATTCTGTTCCTCTGTTATTCTTCTGTTCTGGTACTCTGTTACTCTGTTATTCTTTTATTTTGTTATTCTGTTCCTGTTATTGTTACTCTGTTCCTCTGTTATTCTTTCAATCTGTTACTCTGTTATTCTGTTATTCTGTTCCTCTGTTATTCTGTTCCTCTGTTCCTCTGTTATTCTGTTCCTCTGTTCCTCTGTTCCTCTGTTATTCTGTTCCTCTGTTATTCTGTTATTCTGTTATTCTGTTCCTCTGTTATTCTGTTCCTCTGTTACTCTGTTATTCTGTTACTCTGTTATTCTGTTCCTCTGTTTTTCCTCCCGCATCACAGAGCTGCAGCCCCTGCAGGAGGGGCTGGAGGGAGACGTGTCGTCTACAGACAGAGAGACCAGGAGAGGCTGGAGGGAGACGTGTCGTCTACAGACAGAGAGACCAGGAGAGGCTGGAGGGAGACGTGTCGTCTACAGACAGAGAGACCAGGAGAGGCTGGAGGGAGACGTGTCGTCTACAGACAGAGAGACCAGGAGAGGCTGGAGGGAGACGTGTCGTCTACAGACAGAGAGACCAGGAGAGGCTGGAGGGAGACGTGTCGTCTACAGACAGAGAGACCAGGAGAGGCTGGAGGGAGACGTGTCGTCTACAGACAGAGAGACCAGGAGAGGCTGGAGGGAGACGTGTCGTCTACAGACAGAGAGACCAGGAGAGGCTGGAGGGAGACGTGTCGTCTACAGACAGAGAGACCAGGAGAGGCTGGAGGGAGACGTGTCGTCTACAGACAGAGAGACCAGGAGAGGCTGGAGGGAGACGTGTCGTCTACAGACAGAGAGACCAGGAGAGGCTGGAGGGAGACGTGTCGTCTACAGACAGAGAGACCAGGAGAGGCTGGAGGGAGACGTGTCGTCTACAGACAGAGAGACCAGGAGAGGCTGGAGGGAGACGTGTCGTCTACAGACAGAGAGACCAGGAGAGGCTGGAGGGAGACGTGTCGTCTACAGACAGAGAGACCAGGAGAGGCTGGAGGGAGACGTGTCGTCTACAGACAGAGAGACCAGGAGAGGCTGGAGGGAGACGTGTCGTCTACAGACAGAGAGACCAGGAGAGGCTGGAGGGAGACGTGTCGTCTACAGACAGAGAGACCAGGAGAGGCTGGAGGGAGACGTGTCGTCTACAGACAGAGAGACCAGGAGAGGCTGGAGGGAGACGTGTCGTCTACAGACAGACACCGCGAGTGTTTCCCTTCCTCAGAGCAGTTAGTGTGACAGCCCGCTCAATGCGGACTGAAGGGCCTTGCTGCAGTTTTTTGCTGCAGATTTTTCTCACTGTCAATGTGGCCTGGGCACGAGTAACACTGTCTCTGTGACTGCAGTACTGCTGCATGAGGACGCTCTGGAGTTCAAACACGAATGAGATGACGGTGTGTAACCATGCCATTCATTTTCCAAATAAAATGTTAATTTAAGTACTTATTTTGCCTATGGTTCAGTAGAATACATTAACTTCATAGATGTGAACGTGAAGGGGATTTTACTATGGTGTCATATTACAGACTCTTGGAAGATGCTGCGTCACATGCATTCATACAACCTGTAGGCCTTAATTTCATTTTCATTTCAACCCTTTGGCACACCTGATTCTACTAAATAGTAGTAAATAGTAAATCGGGTACAACCGCAGTGTCTGGGACTCGAACCTGCCGCCTTTAGGTTACTCAGTTACCTCACTGCTGCCTACTGGCTCTTAAATTCCACATCTTATCATCTCCAGCCTCGTTCCTCTTCGATGAGTCACTGCAGCCTTGCTGTTTGGATGAGGTCAGGGACCAGGTCTCTGGACAGGGCTACAGCCCGTGGCATAACATTAAGTCATCCTGCAGACGCTGTTATCAGGAGCGATTAGCGGGGAGTGTTTAGTGTTGTAAAGGAACTGCGTTACAGTCGATGGGGTGGCCGTGTGGGAGACTGACGTGCTGGGCCCCTGACTCCGGCCCCTGACTCCGGCCCCTGACTCCGGCCCCTGACTCTGGCCCCTGACTCGGGCCCCTGACTCGGGCCCCTGACTCGGGCCCCTGACTCTGGCCCCTGACTCTGGCCCCTGACTCGGGCCCCTGACTCTGGCCCCTGACTCCGGCCCCTGACTCCGGCCCCTGACTCTGGCCCCTGACTCGGGCCCCTGACTCGGGCCCCTGACTCTGGCCCCTGACTCGGGCCCCTGACTCTGGCCCCTGACTCGGGCCCCTGACTCTGGCCCCTGACTCGGGCCCCTGACTCGGGCCCCTGACTCCGGCCCCTGACTCTGGCCCCTGACTCGGGCCCCTGACTCGGGCCCCTGACTCGGGCCCCTGACTCGGGCCCCTGACTCGGGCCCCTGACTCGGGCCCCTGACTGCTCGCACCAGGGCAGCGCGGTGGTGAGCACTGTCACCCCACAAGATGGAGGTTCTGCGTTCCAGCCCCAGATCCTCTCTGTGTGGGGTTTGCGTGTTCTCCCCATGTTCGTGTACGCCGGCTTCCTCCCACACAGAAAGGCATGTTTGTTAGGGTTAGGTGCGCTCCTGCCAGACCAAGGCCCTGCCCTCGGGGCTGGAGTCGGTCCCCAGGGGCTGCCCACTGCTCCTCAGTCCTGGGTCACATGTCCCCAGGGGGGGCGGCCTGTAGCGTAGTGGTTAAGGTAAATGACCGGGACACGTAAGGTCGGTGGTTCTAATCCCGGTGTAGCCACAATAAGATCCGCACAGCCGTTGGGCCCTTGAGTAAGGCCCTTAACCCTGCATTGCTCCAGGGGAGGATTGTCTCCTGCGTAGTCTAATCAACTGTACGTCGCTCTGGATAAGAGCGACGTACATTATCTGCCAATATAATATATACACTATACTGCCAATATAATACATTATCTGCCAAATGCCAATAATGTAATGTAATGACAGAGAGAGAGGCTCCTCCCTGTGTTCCCACAGGACACGGCATCGTATTCCAGTCCACATGGTGGTCGTGTGTGTGTGCGTGTGTGCGTGTGTGCATGTGTGTGTGTGTGTGCATGTGTACTTGTACGCGTACACACATGGGTGTGTGCGGGTGTGTGTGTGTGTGTGTGTGTGTGTGTTTGCATGTGTGTGTGTGTGCGTGCGTGCGTGCGTGCGCGCGCGTGCGTGTGTGTGTGTGTGTGAGTGCGTGCGTGCGTGCGCGTGCGTGCGTGTGCGTGTGTGTGTGAGTGCGTGCGTGCGTGCGCGTGTGTGTGTGTGTGGGTGCGGGTGGGTGCACACACACGTGCGTGCTGCTTTGATACTCTGGCAGTGCCTTCAGTAATTGTCTCCATAATCAGCTCTTTAAAAACACACTGCACATGGGAGTCAGCATGCCGATCTATCAGTGCCACAGGAACACGTTGTATAACCGTGACAACCCGGTCTGACTGAGCCAATGAGACGCAATAAATGCATTTTGTGAGTGGCTGTAAAGCACGTTGTCCGTCCTCTCTCCCTCGTGCTCGTAGCCGTGCGCGGGGGGCCTGGCGTAGCCGGGCTGCGACATTACTGCGCGGCTATAAATGGACATGGCTTTACGTGCGTGCGAGGTGTCGGCTCTGCGTCTCTGCGCGTCCGCGCGTGCGATCAGACGCCTTTTCCAAGTGTGTGAATTTACAGGAAAACTAGAAGAAGAAAAAGAAGGAAAGATCTTAACGAGCATTTTAGTCTTGCCGAGACAAAAAAAGATTGCAGGTGAGGTGAGACGGTTTGAACCTTATTTCAAGATTTGGAAATAGGCTTAGGATAGTTTCACAAGACAAGCAGAAATGTTCCAGGTCTGCTTAACTTAAAACAAGCTAAAATGTTCTCCTTGATTGAAAGAAATTAGATTTCAGTCTCATTATGAGACTAAAACACTTACGATACTTTGTTTGCAGAGAAAAATCTATATTCAGGAGATGCCCTAATTCAGCAGGTGTCAGGATTCCTTGGCTGTGTCAGAATCAGTGCACTAGGCCTTGCCAACAAGTTTTATGCAAACTGTGTACTCAATAGTAGGCAAGTGTGCAGATTCTAACATGTCCGTGGTGTCTCCCACACTCCCTGGAATGCTTAATAACATTCCCAAGCCCGTCTCAGGCTGACCTGTGCGACCTCTGGAAGATTACTGGTCTCCGCCTCTTTCCGCAGTGCAGCTAATCGCAGATCAATCGACTGATCGGAGACGCCCCTGCAGCAGCGAGACCGGGAGAGAGCCCTGTCAATCACGTGTCCCCCCCCCCCCATGCAAGGCACCGACCAGCTCGTCAGGAGCATTGGGGGGTTAGGTGTCTTGCTCAGGGACACTTCGACACACCCAGTGCGGGATCGAACCGGCAACCCTCCGACTGCCAGACGACTGCTCTTACCGCCTGAGCCAGTGTTGCCTTAATGTTAGCACGATGACACACTCAGCTGTCCACCCAGAGCTGCTTACTGTACAAAGTACACCCATGGGGGGGGGGGGGGGGGTTGTTCCTCGGTGGGCCACCGGGGGAGAAGAGTGTGCTTGTTTCCTTAACTTTCGGTCGTCCGTCAATTTGCGACAGGACAATGCACGTTAATGAACATGGCTGACTTCCAGGAGGTCTCTGCCCGTTCGCCGGTATCAGGGGAGCAGGTGCTGAATCCTGGGACACTCCTGGACCGTCCTGGATGTCTGAAATAAACAGTTGAATATTTCAGAAGCAGGTAAGCGACACGAACGGGAGTACAGTGGCTGCAGTGATCGTCAGTGAGAGGGACGTTCCCTGGAACCGCTTGAACGCCAGTAACCCGATCGTGCCGTTTGTCAAGCAGGAAGTGCTAATTGAATAAGGAGAGCGTGGGTGTTTATTCCAGACCGTAGGTGTGAAATGTTACACAGGGCAAGTCGCTCAGATGTCTTGTGTTCTGAGGGCTTTCTCTAGGGGCTCTTGGCTCAGATTGCAGAAGAGCTCCTGGTTTCTTTCTCACTGCCTCTCAATCTCACTCTCTTCACTACAACATTGATTTATAGGCATGGATATCTATTTGCCTACCACCAAAACCTAGTACCTAAAGGATGTATTTTAAAAGAACAGGAATGCTGAACACACTCAATATACCTGCAGCAATTACACCAGGAAGACGAAAAGACATGGAGGCACACTTTTGTTCTTTAAGGAGCAAATCTCCCAAATGCACCCTGAAAGTACAGTAATGTTCCCTGCATACGAATTAATATGTTTTCCCAGAAAAAAAGGTACAAATTCATGATATATTGTTGGCTATTTCATGTACCCATAGGGTACAGCCCCAGCGACAAGCAATTTGTAGATTTTTAGGCGCCTTTTGTGGCTTTCTGAGAGTGTACAGTACGCACCTCTGAGCACTGCTTTGCTGAACCACACGTACTCGCCCGCGTCTGCACTTCCTCGTTCCTGGAGAACGAGCGGGCAGCTGCAGGGGTGCTGGGTCTGGACAGCGTGCTGCTTTGAAAGCGGAAACCACGGAAAGTTCTGGAGCTTTAATGGGTCATAATGTGGAAAATAGGCTGCTTATGTGTGAGTGTGTGTGTGTGTGTGTTTGCAGGTCATTGTCAGTCAGTGGCAGAGCTGCAGTGTGTGTGTGTGTGTGTTTGTGTGAGTGAGAGTATGTGGGTGTGTGTGAGTGTGTTTGCAGAGCTGCAGTGTGTGTGTGTGAGTGTGTGTGAGTGTGTGTGAGTGAGAGTATGTGTGTGTGTGTGTGTGTGTGTGTGTGTGAGAGAGAGAGAGAGAGTGTGTGTGTGTGTGTGTGTGTGTGAGAGAGAGAGTGTGTGTGAGTGTGTGTGAGTGTGTGTGTGCAGAGCTGCAGTGTGTGTGTGTGTGTGTGAGTGTGTGTGTGTGTGTGTGTGAGTGTGTGTGTGTGTGTGTGTGTGTGTGTGAGTGTGTGTGTGTGTGTGAGAGTGTGTGAGAGTGTGTGAGAGTGTGTGAGAGTGTGTGTGAGTGTGTGTGAGTGAGAGTGAGAGTGTGTGTGTGTGTGTGTGTGTGTGTGTGTGAGAGAGAGAGAGAGTGTGTGTGTGTGTGTGTGTGTGTGAGTGTGTGTGCAGAGCTGCAGTGTGTGAGTGTGTGTGTGTGTGTGTGTGTGTGTGTGTGTGTGATTCCCGCTCACACTCCAGGCTCCGAGGGGAAAATCTGAAAAATGATGCGACAGGATGCACATGGCCGGGAAATGATAGCCGCTCCGCTCAGGAAATAGAGAGAGAGGGAGAGAGAGAGAAAGAGAGAGATGAAAAAGGAAGATTCCCCCTTCCCAGGCTGGCTCTCTGTGCACCGCTGGCCGGTGTAGGAGACCTCGCTTTCGCCCTGTCATCATCATCATCATCATCATCATCATCGCTCCCCCCACCGCCCGTCCTTCTCCGGACGTGCCCAGGCGGAGAACAGTGAGTCATCCCACAGACCTCCAAAACCTGTCCTTCATCACAGCCACAACACACAACACTTTATTTCTGCTAAATGCAGGCCAATCATTTGCTTTTTATCGCATTAAAAAAAATGAATTACACTTTCAGGTTACCTAGACTGGCTTTACCGTGGCGTTCCATGGTAAACTCAAAAAGTGCTTTGTGATTGTTTCATAATGTGTTTAAATGCCACATACCATCCATCGCCTATTATACTGCACGGATGTTAGATAATGCTCATACTGTAAATACTGTACATATGACAAAGTCATTACTCATGAAAGGTGAATTTCTCTATTGTGCTTGTTGCCATGAAACAGTGGCCTGCTTCGTGTTTGTGTTTGTGTTTGTGCTCGTGTTTGTGTCACTGGCATTGCCCCAGGCTGTTTCTGAGGGAGGACTCTGCATCTACTCAAGGAGGTATGCCACTGAGAAGCCAGTAATCGCCGTGTTTAAGTGAAGAGGAATCTAATACGGGGTTTGGTACGTGTTAAAACAATGGGATGGCTTTGGTTGCATCGACATCGGCCCCGATAGCCTGAGAGGTGGGAGGCAAATTAAAGTAGTGATTACTCAACTATTTCAGTGCCCACTTGACAAGCACACAGTGCTCAAATAATGGAAAACTACGATCAGTGAGCCAGTTGCTAAAAGAACCCCCGAGCATCTGAATGAAATAACTTTAGACCAGGGGTGCACAACTCCGGTCCTGGAGGGCCGGTCTGTGAGCTGGTTTTTGCTCCGACCAATTACCTAAATTTATCAGCTCTATAAAGTTGTTGGTTCACCCCTGTACTTGAGCACAGTACAATCTTTAGGATACACGTGCAGTCAAGATGACGCTGAAGGCGAGTTTCTGTTCGGATCAAGCTTCAGCCCTTCAGAGCTGGTGTCAAACCAGCTCACGGGAAATCAATGTTGGTCGGACAAACGAGCTTGTCATTCAAAATAGTAATGATCTGATGTTGCCACTAATGATCAATGGCCAAATGGTTGAGACGATTGATATGTTTAAGTATTTTGGCAGATATCTTGACAATGGTGTCTGTTTTAATTCCTATTATTATTGTTGTTGTTGTTGTTGTTGTTGTTGTTGTTGTTGTTGTTGTTGTTGTTGTTTTCAGATTTCATGCCAATCGAGTCTGCCATCGGGAAGAGGGTGAAAACATGAGGAATTATAATTTTAACCGACGCATTTAAAAAAATGACACGCGATCGACCAGAATGCCTGCACGTGAACTACATGGATTTAACTGCTGCTGTAACAGTGAGATTACACTGCGCGATGGCAATGTAAATGTAAATCTTTCATTTGGCAATTAGGCTGACTTACAATGTTGACATTTAACTATTAAGACGGCCCTAAATAAAGTTTTAAAATGCAATTAAATTTGTCAGTACTCCTTAAATAAAATAAAGAAATAAAAAATACGACCCCTAGCGGTCATAAGCAGTATCGGTTACGCGGTTAACCATTTAAAAAATGGGATGGTAACCGTTTACAAAAACTGATGATTTGTCACATCCATTATTATTATTATTATTATTATTATTATTATTATTATTATTATTATTGTTATTATTGTAGGGCCAAAGCATACTCCTCCTACTGTTGATTCACTTATGGCTTATTGTCACTTATGGCTTAAAAAACTTGCTGCACTGTCACGTTTGTTTCAGTTGATATTATTTGGATTAGCTAAATGCTTAATCCGAATAATCTCAACTGAAACGCGTGTGACAATGCTCCTTTAACTGTGTCCTTTGAAACCTGAAACTGTACGTTGATGGAGGATTACTGCACATGGCTCTGACACATCAATCTGAAATTCTGGTGTTTAAATTACCTGTGAATCTGAAACACTGGTGGCCCTGTTTAACCTAGAAACACAAACCAGCGTCTTTACACTCCTCATAAGTTACTGCATTTGTTTGCCATAAAATAAAAAATAGACGCCTTGGATGTGACTATTTTACATTTCAACATCCAACATTCACAAAAATCACTGTGGGATATTGCCAAATCACCTTTGCCACCGCAATTCAAATAAATACACTCATCGAGCACTTTATTAAGAACATTTTAGGATACTTTATTACACCTACTTATTCGTGCAATTATCTAATCAGCCAATTGTGTGGCAACAGTGCAGTGCATACAACCATGTAGAAATGGGTCAGGAGCTTCAGTTAATGTTCACATCAACCATGAGAATGGGAAGAAATGTGACCTAAGTGACTTTGACCAGGGTTATGATTGTTGGTGGCAGACAGGGTGGTTTGAGTATCTCAGAAATTGCTGATCTCCTGGGATTTTCAAGCACACTAGTAATGGTGCAAAAAACAAAAACAAAAAACCAGTGAGCAGCAGTTCTGCAGACAGAAAGGCCTTGAGAGACGTCAGAGGAGAATGGCCAGACTGGTCAAAGCTGACAGGAAGGTGACAGTAACGCAAATGACCACACATTACAACAATGAATTCAATAAATACCTAATAAAGTGCTCAATACATTGAATACAATGGTCTGCATAAAAAAAAAATAAAAAAAAAACTATTTCATTGAGATTGCTATTTTTGTGCATCTCAGCTCATAGAACCCTCCCTCAGAGGTCACTCGGTTGACCTCAAAGGGGAATAGCAACAGGAAATAACTTAAACCATTGAAAACGTTTTCCTTCGGATGCACAAGGATGACATCAACAATAACCTTGGGACTGATTTCACACATTAGTCTCCCTGTGCATTAGCTGGCTTGAAAACTGGCTCCATAATTTATTATTATCCATCATTATTATTATTATTATTATTATTATTATTATTATTACTAGTAGTAGTAGTAGTAGTAGTAGTTGTCATGGTATTGTTGTTGCTGCTGCTGTTACTCGCAGTATATTAAATTAAAATAAGGAACTTGCAGCATACAGCTAGCAGTCCCGTACACGTTTCAAACTGCCATTTACAGCCTCGAGAGCACAGAGAGCACGTCTGGAGAAGACTGTGGTCATGAGTAGATATTTGCGGTAGGGAGGGAGGCGGGGAGGGCGGGGCCTTGGCGACGCAATTAGTGCGATGTGTATTCGTGTCTACGTAATTCTGCAGGGTGTATGCGTATAAAAGCCTGGGCATGCCCACTTCGCTGATGGAGAGAAGTGCGCTGCTGAGACAAGTGTCGTCCACGCTGGATGCTGTGCATTATTCGTTCGCGTTATATATTTTCCAGCTCCTGTTAGCCTACGACTCTGCGGGATTCCTCCTGTACCCACAATTAATTAACTAAATTGCCTGTAATCGCCAGCGTTCATCTCTTGCCTACATTGTGTTTGAAATCATGTGAGTATTTCCAGTGAAACATTCAACAGTCTATTTGTGATATTATTATTATTATTATTTTTATTTTATTTTTTTAAACTCACGTTAACGTTACTTGTACTATCAATGGCAGTGCTGTTTGTGGAATTGACCGTTTTGGTGTGGACGCACGGTTATGAAAACTTTTAGTTTCTGTTGTATGAAGTTCATTGTAGCCTACATGATGTTGGCTATATGTTTAATTCGACGGCAATTTCTTAAATTGTGTTCAGTGATCAAATCACTAGTTTACTTGTTTATTCAGTTTAATTGAAACCAGATTTCAAACGTGTGAATGGAATTGATAGCATTTAGCCTTTAAATAAAAACGCATTTACATTTAAAAGTGCGTGTGTCGCTTAGGCTACAGGCTAAGTAATCTTATTTTAGTATCACATGTCAATGGTGGGAATTGTTTATTTGAATGTGGACTAAATTAAAATAAATAATCTTTATTTTAATTGCAGATGGTGCACATATAGACTAGCGCCTGAACGCTGGCGCGCATAAGCAATTGGGCTCCCAATGAAGAGAAACCTAATAATAATTCATGAAATATGTTCCACTCTTGCAGTTTATTACGGGTGCGTTTGGCAAAATGTTATTAGGATGGGGCATAGCCTACGTGGTTTGTGTTTGGGGGCTCTTACCCCATATGGAATGTATATGAAATCCCCTGCGATGCGAGCGGCGACTTCATATTTATACTATATTTATTCCAACACGGAAAGTCGGTAACAAAATGAGCCGCTGTATTGCCAACAAGGCAGTGCTTATGGATTCGTCAATGCATTAACAGGTTTCGCCCGAGACTTAACACATGGCTGTCAAGGAACACGTATTATCTTTATGCGTTTCTCGAAAAGTTATTCCGTTGCACAAACAGAGTGTCTCTCGACTCATTTTGTTGCCGACTTTCCGTGTCGGAATAAACCGTTAGATTTCCGCCCTCCCCCGTCTCCGTTAGCGCGTGGCTGACGGGGATTATTTCGCATTCCACACTGTAAGACTCAAATCGTCAATAAAATAAACAACGATATGTTTAGCTCAGTTAACCATAATTGCACCCATTTTGCGTTTTTGCAAACCTCCTTGTTTGGGCAGGGGTGGTGGGCTTGGCGGTAGACTAATTTTGTTCTTTGACCAAGTGATTTCAATTTATAAACTCATGAACTCATGACTATGCTATTCGAGATCGTTTAACTTTACGAATTGTGTTGTATTAAATGAGACTTGGATGACCTGTCGTAAAGGACAACGAATCATGTTCAATGAAATGTGAGCCATGCTCATATTTGCAGTTACTATAGTAAACATATCTGATTGTCAGTTAGCTACTCAACGTCCTCCCAAAGTCCAGTAGCTTTGTTTCGCTCAAAACTGTTGTGTTTAGAAATGACATGCCTTAACTTGTCTATAAAACAACTTTTTTAAATGTCTATTAAACAAATGGTATAGGTATACCTTTTCTGTTTAAAAAATGTGTGGTAGATTTTAGCTAAATTTGCAACTTTATCTGGCTTATTGGGCACTTTGAATATGCTGGCTACCAATATGCTGGCTCCTGCTGAAATTAAGCACATTTAAATTGCAGTGCCAGATTTATTTCACCAGGGTAGGTCCATTGAGAACATGTTTCTCTTTTGCAATGGCACCCTGGGGCCAACACCAGAGAACTTCATTTAACTTAATCTCCTCAGAGGCAGGTCAGCATCCCTATATGCCGACCGGGGGCTCGAACCAGCAACTCTACAATTGCCAACCACCCATCAGGCTAGCCTGCCACCCAAAGGTTGTTTAAATGAACGTGAATATAAGCAGGATATTGATACATGCCACACCGGCGGATTTATTCCGCCCGGGTGGTGAATTCTGTCTCTGAGTGACTGCTCTGTTGCTGTCCCTGGGGTAACACCCGTGGCTCTGTCACGCCCATGTTGGCCTGACTCTGTTGGAAACAGCGGGTAGCAGGCGTCAGCTAGCTGGGCCAACAATCCGGCTCATTTAACTTGAGTTGATTTAGCTTGCGTGCTTATGAATCTGCCCGGCTCACACAATTATGAACAATTATACATTTTTAGACAGATGCTGTTGAACCTGTTGGCTTATATATTTATATATAGCCAGGCTGCCCAATCCTGTTCCTGGAGATCTACCGACCTGTTGGCTTTCATTTCAACACAAATTTAACACATCATATTTTAATAATTAGAAGGTATTTCCACCCCCTAGAGGCAGAAACTGGTAATACAAATTCCCACTGCCAGGCACCTTGGTCTTTAGCTTTCGGATCTTATCTCATGATTTATCGTCAAGCTTCAATATGGAGAATTCTCCCACAATCCACAGACATGCAGGTTGGGGGGTTTTAACAGGGTGTTGCTGTAACAAAGGCTAATAAATAAAATACAAAAACAAAAGCACTGGAGGAGGAAATGATGAGTTTCAAACTGTACTAGTATCTGCTGAACACTCTTTCCTGCTGTCAGACAGAGAAGAAGCATACCCAAGTCATCTGGCCTAAAAATGTTTTACATTTAATTTAATTTAATTTTTACATTTTTAAATTTTTATTCTGATAAAACAATCTGAGTGTTTCCTTGTGTGTCTCTGTATTTGTCTGTAGGATAACTGTCAGGGAAAAGTGGAGGATGTTCAGACGGTTCTGCCTGATGTTCTTCCTGGTGGCGATGACGCTCGCCGTGTTTGAGACGGGAAACTTCGGCAATGGAAAGTTAGGGCTGGAGAGGCAGCCCCTGGACATCGACTCTGCAGAGTCGCGCCAGAAGAGGGACCTCAAATCCTTGGGCATCTTTTGGAAACTGACGAAGCCCAATCAGGAGTTCTCCACGGGAGCCCCCAGGACAACTGAGGTCGAAGAACCCCGTAGCTGGGACGTCACGTCGGTCAACTGCACCATCAATCGCACCATCTCCAGCAACGAGTGGTTCAAGGACCTGGAGCCAAACTTCAAGCAATTCCTGCTCTACAGACACTGCAGGTTCTTCCCCATGATCCTGAACCACCCGGAGAAGTGCCAGGGCGACATCCACCTGCTGATTGTCATCAAGTCCATCATCACCCAGCACAACCGTAGGGAGGTCATCCGGAGGACGTGGGGGAAGGAGAAGGTGATCGACGGGAAGAGGATAAAGACCGTCTTCCTTCTGGCCACCACGTCCAACGAAGAGCAGCAGGCCAACCACCAGAAGCTCCTGGAGTACGAGGACTACATCTACGGCGACATCCTGCAGTGGGATTTCCAGGACAGCTTCTTTAACCTCACGCTCAAGGAGACCGCCTTCCTCAAGTGGTTCTCGGCCTACTGCCACCAGGTGCGTTACATATTCAAGGGGGACGACGACGTCTTCGTCAGCATCCCCAACATCCTGGAGTTCCTGAAGAGCACCGTCACGGAGGACCTCTTCGTGGGAGACATCCCCTTAAAAGCCAAGCCAATTCGCAAGAAGAAGAACAAATACTACATCCCCGAGGCTTTGTTTAACAAGACCTACTACCCTCCCTATGCAGGCGGCGGTGGATTCCTGATGGACGGTCCCCTGGCCAAGAGGCTCTACGGGGCCTCTAACACCTTGGACTTGTTCCCCATTGACGATGTCTTCCTGGGCATGTGTCTGGAGGTGCTCCAGGTGTCTCCCATTAGACACAATGCGTTCAAGACCTTTGGCCTGGTGAAAGACAAGAAGAGCAGGTTGAACAAAGAGCCTTGCTTCTACAAAGACATGCTAGTGGTTCACAAGCTGCTGCCTCCAGATCTCATCGCAATGTGGGAGCTTCTCGCCAGCCGCCCCGTCTGTGTACAGAAAATTGAGGAAAAAGGACCTTTTGAGCGGGTGGTATACTGAAAAGGAGGGGGTTGTGGTTGATTTTGGACTGAAAATGAACTGAGTTAATTCACAGACAAGCAAGTACTCCTTGTTTTGGAGAAGACCTGGATGATTTCCAACTTATGTACTGTGTCCGTTTGTTTAAAAAAATGGTTGAAGGAAGTGTGTCAGTCAAACGTGTTGAATTGTTTATATTTCAATGACTTTTTGGGAATCTCACTGTTGCAGTGCTTTTTTTCATTTGTGAATTTACTGAAGTTGTTCATTACCGACATGAGGGGACTTCTGCTAAAACTGAATGATGCATAGAGAGGTAGCCACTTAATTAGAATGACATGAGAAAATGGCGTAGGATCAAGAACTGAACTGTGCTCACTTTGGCTGGGATTCAATCAACATTTGTGCTCGACTTTTGACTTTCCTTTAAATGCAAACGTAAACAACAATTAACTTGCCAAAATAATTTCAGACTATATCCCAACAAAAACTAAAAAAACTGGAGACCATCTGAATTACCAAATTTAAATTCAATCGAGTCAAAGTTGGGGAAAATGTGATGGAAGCCCAGAAGTCCTGATACCGCCTTGAAACTGTGGCACAACGAGCCGTGCATGTTGGAAGCAGTCTTAAGCAAACTCTCTACCTCATTTCCGTCAACAAAAGTTGTTTGCGTGTGCGCATATGCGTTCTCGGACATTTGATTGATTTAATATTTGCTGTATCGGCATATCGCAGTAATGCAGTAAACCCATCGCGGAAGATTACAACCATAATTCATACCCAAGCCGTCAATGCCATACTTGAACATGCTTGGGCTTTGTGCCAGAACGGCATTCCAAACCATTTATAGAGAAACAAAACCTCTGCCTTCCATTTCCTTGGAATTGTTTAACATAAGGCTGTATCGTAAATGTCAATTGCACAGTGTATAGGGTTTACGAGTAAGAACTGTGACTTAGAGAAACAACTGCTGGTACATGTACAGTAATGTATAACAAAATTTAACCCAAAAGACATGCATGTTGTATGTTTTTATTTATGTTGGCATTATTATGTATGATTATTGGGGAAAGGTTACAACTTGTATTGGGTGATTCTATGTTTTGATGTACTGTACATAAATGTAAAAATATGAATATGTGTATATGGGGATGTAAAATATTTATAAATAGAAATATTTAAAATTCAGCTGTGAGATGTGAGATTTTGCATTCTCAAATGTTCGTATTCTAACTTGCTTCCAAGAATTAGTTTAATTGGTTGTTGGGGGAACATTTGGAAAGTTCATAAAACACAAGGTGACCTGATTTTTATAATAAGTAAGTGAAATGAAGTTGATATTAGCGCATCATATCTCATGGAAAATGGTTTTGTTCCATTTAGCTGTGAACCTTGTCAACTTTATGACCTTTTTAGCTCATCTTTCTCACAAGGAAATTGTAAGCGTTTTGTCTCAATAAAAGAAACTCCAAACAAGATGATATAGATCTGATCATCAAGATTGTTTTTTTTCTGTTCTTGCGATAACGAGACAATTGGGAATACTGATGCCATTGTTGCAGAGTACTTTAAGAACAAAGATGACCAAGACTTGGAAACGGAATATGTGTACAGTTTCAGTTAGGGTTTCACATGTCACATGGAGGTATTGTTTGTGAAGGAACAAAGAATATAAGATCTATATATATAGCTTCATGTTATAGGTCAGGATGGTCTAATCTACTGATTGTCTATTTATTCGTCATAAAATATGCAATCGAAAATGTCAGTCTTCATGTACTTAACCATTCTATGTATCGATTAAATTCTTACTGGAATAAACGTTTGTTAATTTGTTTTTGCGTTTTGAGTTTTATTGAGGTCATCCTCTCTTGTGCTGGGATTCTTGCTCTCTTGTTTCTATTGTGAATTGGAGTCTCTCCTCTTCATGCGGAACTGGGGGAGAAGGGTGGTAGGTTTGGGCAGTGTGACCTCTCTGGGTTTACCTGCCCCCCCCCCAACATTTCAGCATGGTGACAACGTGTGGTACACTCAATCGGTAACCTATACAGCGGCAATAATTCACACAGGCGACGAAGTCATTTTGCCATGTGCGTAATGCAGATTAATTGAGCAGTGGCTACAGAAGAGAGATTCTGTCCCAATGGCAATGGGACAAAATAATAATCGCTCCCACTATTATCTATTAATAATCACTATTCGAATATTAATCACTCCCACGGTTTGCTTCATCCGGTTATTACTTCAGCTGATGCTTCAAATACACTTTCCGAAGTTTTCTGGCCCCTTTTTTGGTTTCTTTGTCCATTTGTGAACCGGTGCAATGCTGACTCTTGTCCACACAAAAATGTGATTATGTGGAGATCCAGACACACCTGATGCACAGCGAGAACATTTAGCCATTTTTTTTTTTGTAATGTTCACGCATTCATAATCGAGCCTTCCGTAAGTGCTTCATAGAGCGAAGGTTTGTCTGCTATCGGGGGCTTCCCTCCGCACGTATTCGGCAGCGTGTGGGCCCGAGCCCGAATGGCGGGGGTGGGTAAGAATAACGGCTGTTTGACGACGACATGGGAGGGATGTGGTGGCGGGTACCTGCAATGTTTGCTGCAGAGGGGTTCTGTAGAGGGGGGCCTCGGTCTTAATGGGGTTTGACGTTTGCTGCCGGTAATGGGGATTGGTTTGGTGTTATTCTGGTGAGTGGCGGGGTAGGGGGGGTGGGGGGGCGTGTGGTTTTAACACTGACCCTTCATCAACTTTAAAGGCAGAGTGGTGGTGGTGCGGGTGGGGGGGATGGGGGGGGGCATCCAACTGCCAACTGTCACCTCTTCCTGAATGTGCAACCCCCACTTCCCTTCTCCACCCCCAAACACTAACACACAGTGAACACACAGAGCACAGAGAAACCACAGAATCTCACACACACACACACACACACACACACGCATCGCCCACGCTATCAGCTGTTTTACATGCCATTCCCGTCAAGCTAACTAACCGCAACACGCTAGTTTCCAATCCTGCGTGTTCTCCTCCACCACAGTTCTTCAAAGCTTATCTCACATTCAAACCATCTCCCTCCCCCCCCATTCAAAAAGCAGCAGACCAGGAAAGAGGGGTCAGAATAACTGCACAATACCCCGGTGAAATGTTTCGACCTACGCCCAACAGGTGAGCTCCCTGAGATTTCCTGCTCACATGTCAAATCTCATGAAATCACTGGACCTAATCCTTCGTGTCAGGAAAAACATTTCTCCATTTTATCTGTCATAACGTTCTTGGCCAACTCTCTATGGTGTCCCTATTTTACACTACATTAATGGAATTTGGCTGACCCTCTTATCCAGAGTGACGTACAGTTGATTAGACTGAGCAGGAGACAATCCTCTGGAGCAATGCAGGGTTAAGGGCCTTGCTCAAGGGCCCAACGGCTGTGCGGATCTTATTGTGGCTACACCGGGGATTGAACCACCATCATGTACCTTAACCACTACGCTACAGGCCACCCTGACCCTAACTTAAATTAAATGGGAAAACTGTTTTCTGCTATTCTGAATATTGTTTTTTCAGTGATTTGTGTGAACAACATCCCACATAATTTGATAAACATTTCAGAGGTTATGTAATGCAATGTAGCTTCATGTTTGCTCAACATGAAACTGTATGCAGTGTGAGTCGGTTTTGGGTGGAAGATTCTTTGGTTTAGAAACTGAATGTAGTCCTGTGAGACAAAACAGGGGTGGGGGTATATTTGGGGGTGAGGGAGGGTAGGGTCAGCAGAGCATATTGAAGGAGAGGTATGTCCGAAATTGTGGTGGGTTTTTTAAATATTTTTTTTATTGGAAACTGATTTGGTTGGTTGGGGTCCTTTTCAATATTTGCTCTGTTTTTTTTTCTATACAGCCCAGTAACAGATCCATCAACAGGAAGAGTTTTAAAAATACTCCGATAATGATGTACTCCAAGTACAGCTCCAAGAAGGCAATGTCTTCCATAGTAACCTCTTTGATAACATCCGTGTTGAAGACGGCAACCACAGCAGCTGTTCATATTTCGGTGGCTTGAGATCAGGCTTAAGCAGACATTTTTCCATGTTTGTGTCATGACTCAACTGGTGAATATGTAATGGACGGTTAATTATTACTGACATTATTTTAGTAGTTTATGGACCACAAAATGTTCTATTTAGTCATCTGACCTTTACTTAACCAGGTAGGTCAACTGAGAATTACTCTCTTGCAGCAATGTTGTTTTGAAATTTATTATTTTATTATTTTTATCGAACAAATCACAGGGGGGCCTGTATTTTTGCAGGGGGGGGGGGGGGCATCCAACTGCCAACTGTCACCTCTTCCTGAATGTGCAACCCCCACTTCCCTTCTCCACACCCAATCACTAACACACAGTGAACACACAGAGCACAGAGAGAAACCACAGAATCTCACACACACACACACACACACGCATCGCCCACGCTATCAGCTGTGTTACATGCCATTCCCGTCCCGTCATTGTTTTGAAATTATTATTATTTTTTACATTTGCACACTTTTAAAAATAACTATAGCTGAAAGGTCATTTGTAGCGTTTCTGTAGGCTCCGGCTTCATTGTGGAAATAATTATCCAAAGCTGGGCGAGTTCCACTGTAGACATAGGCGATAAGGGCAGTCGTCTCGGATGCCATTCGTTCGGGAGTGAAATAGCTAACAAAATAAAAATCCATGTGCTGGATTTTAGAGCGCTTTATCACTGCAGGGGGAAATGGCGGCGGATGCTTCCACCAAGCTGACGCCAGCTCGCGCTCTCTGTAATGGGCTCCTCTCCCGCTCTTTTTTTATGCTGCGCTCTCTCAAACGTTCATCTTAACGACAGACCTGTTGTCTGTAGCTACATCGACAGCGCATGTGAGATAAAAGTTTGAGGTAAGCTTTCCAAATCTATTGTGAAATGACAGTTGTCAAACGGTTTTAGTTGGCTACATGGCTAACCATTTTTAATAATGCTGACAAACAGCTGTTTACTCAGAGAAGGATTAGCGCTTCATTTGTTCAATCTAGCCATCGATCACAATGCCAACGGTCAGCATTAGTTTAGCTAACGTGAGGACATAGCTTATATACGGGACATAGTAATAATGCGTTTTCACCACGTAAGTTCTCTGGTTTTCACCAGGGATTCACATTCTCCCTGAAGCTCGCAAACTCCAGTGGTTAACGGAGGTATTACAATGTAGCTAATTTCCCCATTGAAGTCCATTCATAACTATGCATTTACCCAGACCAAAATTATATTATTTTGGATAGCAACTTTTAAATTGTGACATTTATTCACACCAAACTACTTGGGGGAAAAAAACCCCCACAGAAGATTTCCCATACATTCCCATTCATCTCTTCACATTTAGGTACCCAGTGTAGCTACATGTGTATCTGGCATTGAACTGTATGACAGTTCAATGTATTTTCTGTATGACAGTTCGATGTATTACTGTATCACAGTTCAGTGTATTACTGTATCACAGTTCAATGTATTACGGTATCACAGTTCAATGGTATCTGGTGGCAAATGCCCCATAGTCTAACACAGCAGCCTCATAAGCCAATCTGTGCTGTCTCCAGTTCTTATCGCTGGTCAATGGCTTTCACACTGCATAGGTTATCCTAACATCTTAGAGTAGGCCTACCTCTCTCTGTATAGTGTCTTTCCTCTAGCCGAGGAATGTAGCTACTTACTGTACAACAAAATCCGATCCATTTTCAGGACGTACGTCGCATTGGATAAAAGTGTCTGCTAAATGAAATGTAATGTCATGTAATTTCATTGTTTTATTTCTGACCAAACATTTACTTAATCTGACATTTCCTCCTTTCCTGGAAATCTTTTGGTATTATGCAGGAGTGACTCAGCATCAGTGTAGCTGTACTGCTGCTTAGAAACTTAAGGCAGAACGATTGGTTGGAACAGAAACCAGCACACACCAGCACAAACCAGCCATTCAGGAACTGTGCATGCCACCTCCGACACATGGCCGCCAGATTTAATGTCGCAACCAAATCTCCTCCCATTTTCACCATAAACATTACTTAACATACCTCAGAATAATTATTAGTTTTTATTATAGCTATTGTATCACCATAACATTGCCTGTTGTTACACCTGTGAAAGAGCCATTGAAGAATGGAATAGTTTGTTTTGCCTCACAAAGGAGAAATGAGAAGTATACGATGACTGGCTTGCAGCTACTCTGCGCTATACTGCACGGTCCAACAATGGAGCCGTGTAATTTGACTCGATACAGAAAACATCCCCGTTAAAGGACTCCCATTGATAACAGCCCTGATTTAGGATTCGCTAATCGACTTGGCACCAGACGCGCAGACATTAGAACTGCCACATAAGTTGTAAATGCATACATTTAAGGCTACAAGAATCGCACGCAAAAAAAAAAAAAACCCTTCATAAACTGCGGCCGGAGAAAACGTTATATGGGGCGAACTGAGCGCCCGCTTGTTCCGCGTCTTGGCGTCTGACCGTCGCAAAGAGCTGAAAGCAGCATGATGGCTGTCACTGTCGCAGAAGACAGGGGGGGGGATTCGATCCCTAAAATAGCTGCATTCAGCCCCCGATACCCCACCCCCATATCAGCGCGCGAGCGGCGGTTTCGACAGCACAGGCACCCGTCCCTCAGACGCACCCCGACCCAGTGAACAATGCGCGCCGTTCAGATGTCGCCCCGGCGGTGGCAGGAAAGAGGTGCTGCTTTCGGCCGCTCATAGACCCCCAACCCCCCCCCCCCAATCCCCGTCAGCGGCAACAGCGCGACCAGTGTGCCGCAAATCCCCCTGCTCTGGAGCACAAAACACGGCCGCCTCTCATGTCCTTGTCCTTGCGCCATGAAAGCATTCTGCCATTTACTGAAAAATGTGCTTAAATTTAAACTGCAATATACTGAATAACATATGAATATATGGTGGCAATATATTTAATGTACCAGATTATGCATACTCATCGTATTGCATTATAGGCCTATATGTCATAATATATTTATTTACCATTTCTGCCTCATTTGTTCTGTCAGTATCAGCACTACTTATTTATTATAATAGCCGTATTTTTCTATATATTGTTATATATTCTCAAACGTGCAATATTTTGTACAATAAAGTAATATGCCTCGGTACTATCAGAATAGCCTTAAATTGTCACAAAAATGACAAAGAATTCAAGGTATATATTTTTTGTGTGTATACAGTAGGTGGTTTAAAGTTTGCTCTCGGTCTGCAGTACTCAGGAATGTTTATCTGGGATTTAACAGCCTGTGTTACCCACAGCGCATTGTGTATGATCAGCACTTAGGCGCTTCATTTAATTCACTGATCGAGTCCACAGAGTGTGCTTGGCCTTCTTTCGATCAGTACCCAATTTAGGTCCGAAAACAGCTCACCTGCTATTGAGTATACAAGCTGGATGAAACTTGTATGCTCAGTGGCACGGTCGCCTCACAGCAAGAAGGTCCTGGGTTCGAATCCTGACCTGGGCCCCTTCTGTGTGGAGTCTGCACGTTCTCCCCCGAGTCTGTGTGGGTTTCCTCCGGGCACTCCAGTTTACTCCCACCATATAAAGACATGCAGGTTAGGCTACTTGGAGGGGGGGGGGGGGGCATTAACAGGGCGTTGCTGCAAAAGAGCGTATGCGCTCAGTGAACTCGCCCTGTATGAATAAGGGTTAATAAATACAACACTGCAGCAGTAGGTTAGTGTGCAGGCCCCAAGTTGGACGGACCAAAAGAAGACCACAGAAACATCGCAGAGGCTACGACCCGCCAGCACTAGGGCCTGAAGTCCCTGCATCCTGCTGGATAAGGGAGAGACAGAGGAACTGGGAGAGACAGAGGGACTGGGAGAGACAGGAACTGGGAGAGACAGAGGAACTGGGAGAGACAGAGGAACTGGGAGAGACAGAGGGACTGGGAGAGACAGAGGGACTTAGCAGCTGCTTACGGGAAGCACACGAGGCCTACATGTTGAGAGTGAGGTCAGCAAAAACAGGCAGAGGAGACGCACGTGATGTTCTACTGCCACCTGCAGGACAACAAGGGGTATGCAACCTGAATCCTGGAGGGCCCATTGTTTACATTACATTATTGGCATTTGGCAGACGCTGTTATCCAGAGCCACGTACAGTTGATTAGACTTAGACTAATCCTCCTCTGGAGCAATGCAGGGTTAAGGGCCTTGCTCAAGGGCCCAACGGCTGTGCGGATCTGTGGTTTATATTGCTTCCCGATGTGCAGCGACATGAATAGCATGTTATTGAAGGATGATTTCCCATCTCGCATCCCAGAAATTTTAATAATTCAGATCAATGTTCTGCGATGTGCGAGAAACGCGAGATGTTTTTATTCGATTGACTGATCGTGTGCAATTAATGCCCGATGTAAACAGATAGGCCGTCTACATACTGAAAACACTGCTATGGCAGATTATGAACGGATATACAGATCCCCACTACTTCACTTGGGTTGCGTACATTTATGCAACGTTAGAATGTGGATTCACAACTTTGTACAACTAGCCTTGCCTGCTACTTACGGTGTAAATTCCTTGCCCATATAAGAGCACATTGTCGCCACCTTGTGGTCGATGCGTGTTCTGCAACTAACCTTGCTTGTAGTGACTTACCATTGATAAAGAATATTACTAGTGCAGCTCCATTGTGTGTACCTTCTGACTTTAAAACCTCTTGATGCAGGAAGCCATTTAATGCCCGGATATGGGATCTGCATTAATTGTCTGGGGCAAAATCTTCCCCGAAAAACAAAAATTCTGGACAATTTCTTTAAAAATTTGTGTTAGTTTTATTTGATTTTAGTACATTTATGAACATCATACCCTAACACAGTACGATTAACTCCTAAAAACATCCTTGGCGTTTCACGTTAAAAACCGTATCTTGAACAATCCTTACATCTATGTACAAGATCCTGTTTTTTTTTTTTTTGTTGTCGTAAATAAACTACTTAAATGGGAGTACTAGAATATCCAGAATCGGCAAATCAGGTTTAAATAGCGTTGTCTCCAGTTTCATTTGTGAACCCTACCAAAACCAAACTACCCAACCCAAACATCACAGTACACAAATTCCCAGAGATTCTAAATACCCAAAACAGCTTGGGTGAATTTAATCTTCCATCCATTACAATATGCTTTACACATATATGGTAAAATTAACTTTCGCATTTACAGTGGAAAAAACAAAACAAAACAAAAACAAGAACACACATAAGGAAACGTCACTTTTTTACAAAAGGTAAAATGAAAACTATAAATTGCATGTACAATGTGTACCTAGACCAACGCATTTTCACTGTGGGGCTTGCCAACGCATTCCATTTTACTCCTTTGGAAAAGAAAAACAAAAAAAACAAAGTTCAAATTATGAAAATGCACACGGGCAATGGACATTTCAGAACTGGAGGTTCTATTGAGCTACAGGGCAAGAGGGGCAGAACAAGGGGGGGGGGGGGGGGGGGTAAGAAGGGGACAGCTCAGGTCGCCAGAACATTGAAATCAGATGCTCTTTCTGGAATGTCCAAAAGGCTCTGTCAGCGCATGGAGAAATATATGAAGATGAAAACAGAGTCCGTTTCAAAAAAAGTAAAAATTTACAAGGATTTAATCGTCAAACTTGATCTTCTTTCCTTGGGGCTTGCCTCCAAATCCACCGCCGCCCCCTCCTCGACCTCCTGGAATAAAAAATGACCAACCTTTCATTAAAAAAAAACATTTCACTCGACTCCAAAGTTCAATTAAGTATAAAATTAGGACAGGAAACAATCCAAAAAAGCAGCAATTACTCCTATTTTCAAGCCAGTTGTCCATCACTCATTTAACATTCAGCCATTACATTTACTGTAAAGTAACAGTAATAACGAGAAGGGGGAAGTTCGTATTTAGTCTATTTTTCCACTTTCCAGTACTGATGAAGGTCCTTTGACTGAATTACTTACAGTATACACCTTTTTGCAACGATGTAAAGCTCGAAGTAAAGCTCTGCTTTGAGAAATTCTTTCCAAAGGACTTCCAATTGAATTTTAAGGGGAAAGCCAGTTCTCAACCAAATGCTTTCATTGTCTTTGAATTTTTGAAAAAAGCTTGCTGCCACATTTTCAAAGGTTGACATTCAATCATAAAAAGGCACAGTCCCTGATCACATTCATTCAGTGACAAACTCAATGAACGTCATTGAGTTCACCCCCCCGTTCCTTACCGCCAAATCCTCGGCCTCCTCCGCGGCTTCCTCCTCTTCCTCCCCTGAAGCCTCCTCCTCCTCCTCCTCCTCGGCCGAATCCGCCTCCGCGGCCGCCGAAGCCGCGCCCACCGCCGCGGCCCCCGAAGCCGCCGCCGAAACCTCCGCCGAAACCGCCGCGCCCTCCGCGTTGCCCGCCCTCGCCCTTCGGCCGCGCGTAGTCCAGCGTCACCTTGCTCCCGTCGATCTCACCGTCCTCCATCGCCTCTTTGGCCGCCTTGCAGTCCTCCTCGCTGTCAAAGTCCACGAAACCGAACCTACAGGGGGGCGGGAACACACCAGCGATGAGTTTAAACGAAGTCACTCCCGTTGGGTTTTCACTTCCTCCCTTCAATCCGGCGCACAAAAATAAACAAATGAACGGACGAAGGGCTGAGCCAAGTGCACCTGCCTCCAGTTTAGACGTTTGGGGGTCAGAAAATTCAATGCAATTAAAATCAAGAAGAAATCAATCTCGGGTTTCACAGTGCCAGGCTAAATAAAAGTTAGAATGTTCAGTGACACTCTCACGCCGATGTCACAATCACTACTGGCATTTGAAAGCAGTGGGAGTTCTAGAACAGACTTTAGAAGAGCAGGTATTAATGATCTTTCCATTTTCAGAAGTCTAAGTGTACCACAGCAGACCGAGTCAGCTCCTAGATCACAGAGAGCCTCATGGGGCCATACTGCGTTTTGCTGCTCTACTTCTCGTGCGAATCCGTGCAACGTCACCAAAAAGACGTAGAGGAGCTCATGAGAAGCCTGGAGGTAGACGCCCCCCCCCCCCCCCCACCCAGCCCTGCGGAGACGTGCGTTCTGTAGTTAGGATGGGGAGCGTACCCTTTGGACGATCCGGTGTCTCTGTCTGTGACGATCCTGGCAGCGGTAGAGCCGTCAAACGAGTCCTTCAGGGTCTGGTCAGTGGTGTCCTCCGACAAGCCCCTGACGAAGAGCGTCTTGGTTGGTCCTGTAAACACAGAGCCACACGCGGTCAATACCAAACATTCGGTCTGCTACGCGTGTACAAATCGACACCGCAAGCAATTTAATAAAATCGGAATAACAAAAAAACTTCAGAAAGGCTCATACCAGAGCCTCCTCTTCCGCCTTCGTTCTTCTGCCCGCTGTTCTGGCTGAACTCTAGCCGGATGGTCCTGCCTTCGATCTCTGAGTTGTTCAGAGAATCCAGGGCCTCCTTGGCATCGTCCTCGCTCTCGAACTCCACGAAGGCGAATCTGCACAAGAACAGAGCGTGAGACAGCTGCTGGAGAAGAGCCCAACTCTTGGACTTTTGGAAAGCGGACATTTTAAAATGGCCAACTGATCTTTTTAGGACTTTATTCCTTCATATTTTTACCTCTATTCTTTCAATTTACATGGTCTTTTACTTTTTTATTCTGCAATTGCTTTGCACTGAATGTAAACTACTATACCATACCACTGAAATAAAGCTCATCTTTATTATTAAAGGCCTCGACTGAGCTTCACTACGTACTTAACCACTACACTACAGGAAGTAGAGGACTTAAGGTACACGAGTAAGACCCACAAGGTCGGTGGTTCGAATCCCGGTGTAGCCACAATAAGATCCGCACAGCCGTTGGGCCCTTGAGTGAGGCCCATAACCCTGCATTGCTCCAGGGGAGGATTGTCTCCTGCTTAGTCTAATCAACTGTACGTCGCTCTGGATAAGAGTATCAGCCAAATGCCATTAATGTAATGTAATGGTTGAGAAAAGGGCATTTCCTGAAACCTGCCTAGGACAGCACTTTGCCACCATTTTGTTCCATGAAGGCGGCCTCGGACATTTTAGGGGGAAGCCCCGTCCACTCACCCCTTGGGCCTGCCGTTGTTCTGTGGTATTCTGATGGACACGGCCTTCTCAAAGGTGTCCTGCAGGGTCTCCTCTGTGGCGCTGTACGCCAGGTTGTTCACGACCAGCGTCTTCCCTTTGGCCGCTAGGGGGCGACAGAGAGCAAGAGGAAGGTTATGGCCGCCCGTCTTTCCGGCAATAAAACCCAGTTCACTCCCCCGGTTCAGGACTAGATCAGTACTTGACTATCTTTGTGTTCCTCACATGGGGTCAGAGTGTAAATTTGCATCATCTCTAGTCCAACCAAGACGGGCCAGGGAGTAGAACAGGGATCAGCCAGAGGGCTGTGTGAATGCAGGATCTCATTCCAACCAGGCAACGCTGCCTCAATTGATTCCAACTACACAGTCAAGTCAATTACTCAGTCAACTGCAGTAAAACTGACTATGAGCAAGAGTTCTGTTGCCCAGCGTCTCTCAAACCCCAGTCCTCAGGACCCAGTTGCCAGAAGGTTTTTCTTGTAACCAGGAACTCTTAACTAAATCAAGGGCATTTTTGGTGGTATGACAGTCATTGAAATCAGGTGTGCGAGTTCCTGGTAAGGAAGAAAAATCTTCTGGCAAGTGGGTCCCAAAAACTGGAGTTGAGAAACAATTCTGGGCAAACCTAAATTTAGCAAATGACTGCATTACAGAAGCAAGACCCAAGGCCCGAATAACAGCCCTCCACGGCAGAGAGTCTGAGCCCAGAGCTGTGAGCTGTGGGGAGCGTGGGGTCTGCAGGCACGCGCGGTGGGGAGGGGGGCGGTTTTACCTGGAGCTCTGGCGCCCTTCTGGCTCTTGTCGCCGGTGTAGTCCACGATGATGGAGCGCCCCTGGACATCCGCGCCCTGGGCCTCCTCCAGCATCTTCTCCGCGATCGCCTCAGTCTTGAACTCCACGTACGCGATGCTGCCAAACAGAGACAAAGCGCGTGTTAAGAGACGAGCTGAAACTGAAGTTCCAGCAGCGCTAGCTTCCACACTACGACACACGAGGAAAACTAAATTGGGTAAAAAGCTAGTAGCAAAACGTATATTACCGTCTTAAACCAAATTGAATTTATCTTGTGATTTCAGTACCAAGATGAGTTTGATTTAAACCAGAGGCCAGACAAATTTGACCTACAAGTTTACCGTTGCTGGGTGGACAGACATTGAAGAATAAGTCGAAATATCCCATGTTGACATTTTTATGGTGCATTTTGTAGTTGTAAATATGCACATATTCATGAATGATGCCACTCCTACTCAGTGTAAACTTTCCCTGATTGGTAATGTGACCTTGCATACAGGTTTTCTATTTGGGTTGGCAACATCCAAACTGTATGGATGCTGCTGTAAGTAGTAAGAAATGTAACCTTTGCTACACCCAAAAGCAAGCATGTCCTCTACCCACTATACAATTGCCAACCTCCTTTTGTAAACCAATCAGAGACCCCGGCGGTGCCTGGCCCTCCATTTGCTAACCAATCGGAAAGCCCGGTGCTGGGCCACAGCCCTTACCCTCTGTTGGCGCCGTTCTGACCGGGCGGAACCCGGATCTCCACCGCCTGGTCGAACACCTCCCTCAGGTCGTCCTGCGTGGCGGCGAACGGCAGGTTCTTCACAAACAGGGTGCGCGCGTCTCTCTCTGCGGGAACAACGGCAGCTCTGATTGGTCACATTCTCCAGCAGGGGGGAGCACAGAAAGGAAAGCTCTGTCTGTGTGTGTGCGCGGTGTGTGTGTGTGCGCGCGCGGTGTGTGTGCGCGCGCGGTGTGTGTGCGCGCGCGGTGTGTGTGCGCGCGCGGTGTGCTCAGAGCGTGTGCGCACGTGTGTGTGAGCGTGTGTGTGTGAGCGTGTGCGTGTGAGCGTGTGCGTGTGAGCGTGTGCGTGTGAGCGTGTGCGTGTGAGCGTGTGCGTGTGAGCGTGTGTGCGTGTGAGCGTGCGTGTGTGTGAGCGTGTGTGTGTGTGAGCGTGTGTGTGTGTGTGTGAGCGTGTGTGTGTGTGTGAGAGAGCGTGTGTGTGTGAGCGTGTGTGTGTGTGTGTGTGTGAGCGTGTGTGTGTGTGTGTGTGAGCGTGTGTGTGTGTGTGTGAGCGTGTGAGTGTGCGTGTGCGAGAGAGTGAGGGGTGTTCAGAAAACAGGCAGTCGCTTGCCAACCTTTTTTCCCCTCCATGGAGGTCTCCTTGCTCCGGGCCCGGTCCATCTTCACTTCCTGGCCCATTATCTTTTTCCCGTTCAGCTCCAGGGCTTTGACCAAATCGTCTTCTGACGCAAAGTCCACATACCCGAATTTCCTGCAGTGAACAAAGTCCAGAATCATTACACAGGAGCAACGGTCACAGGTATTAAGCCCGAAACAGACCGACAGACCAGACCAGTGACTCCGACAAGCTTTCACACTCACTTGGACGATCCGACCCTGACGTCCTGAACTTCCAGACTCTTCTTGGAGAAGAAATTTTTCAAGGACTGTTTGATTTCATCAAAGTCCTTGTCCGAGTTCAGGTTGCCGACGAACAGGCAGAACCCTGCGGAAGGAAATTTTGAACGTTAAGACACGGCGTCTCGGGACTCAACAGCCCGATCAAACTACACTAGACCCCCCGCAATGTCAGCCAAATAAAGGTATCATCAAATACTTCAGTATTAAGTCCCTTCATGCTCATCACATATGCAAGTGTTGGGAGACCTGGGTCAAATTGGTAATGGCTTCGGATTCAAAGTGCTCGAATGATCAACGCTGTCATAATTGAGCCAGTCACGAGGACCAGGAGGTGGGGTTTGCAATTTGAGACCATTCCATAGGTCACAAAACATTACATTAGCTATTTCACTGATGCTGTTTATCCAAAGCAACTTAGTTGATTAGACCAGGCAGGTGCCAGTTCACCCCTGGGGCAATGAGCAAGGCCTTTAACGTCCACAAGGGCCCCAACAGCTGTGTGGATCTTATCTCGGCTACAATTATGAATTTGACCCAGGTCTGAAGTGTTGGGGTCCCAGGGCGGGCAGGAAGCAAGGTCCTTACCTTCGCCCTCAGACTTGGCCTTCTTGGCAGGAGGGGTCTCTTTCTTGGGCTCTGCCTTCCTCTTCGCGGGAGTGACTGGGGCATCTGGGAAAATCACAATTTTACAATTGATTAACGGACACAAGCGTTAGAATAATCACAAAACAAACCCAGGGTCAGATTAAGATCGGTGGTCATGAGACCGCTGAACATTCTCAAAACGGGAAGATTCTCAAATGAAATTTTGTTCATTGTGAACTAGTTTTAGAATGTGTGCAAATATCCAGGGGTAAGATTCAATTCAAAGTTGAGGGTTAGATGTTAACACCCACATTGATACGTAAACTTTGTTAGTAGTCTTGATTCAGGCCATTTACAGTTTCAGTAGCATTAAGATCTTTGGTAAAAAAAAAATGTCCCGCAATTGTTTACCCGATGCAGTTTGGATCTAAATTGGAGGACATTTACCATCAACCCAACAAGTTGCATAGAAAGCCACTCGATGTTACCCACCCTCATCGCTCTCTTCCTCCTCATCGTCATCATCGTCCTCGTCGTCATCATCATCGTCATCCTCCTCAGACTCCTCCTTGGCCTTCACCATCCCGGCTTTCTTGGCCTTGGCTGCCGCAGGGGCAGGTGTCGTGTCCATCTCCTCCTCCTCAGATTCTACGGTGTTCGAGGGAACGCGGTTAACACGCGGGTCACACGTGTGGGACCACACAAGCAGTCAAACCCAGGAGCGCAGCACATCAGAGTAATGAAAGCTGACATCAAAAAATATTCAGTATTAAGTCCCTTGTTGTTCATCATGTGTACTGCGCTTCACAGACCAGCGTCTCTGCTGGCCCTTCTGTGTACTTTAAACTCACACACCACCTGAGGTCAAAGAATCGATGTGTGAGGCAATAAGTGCTCGTTTAACCGATCAATTAGGTGCCTAACAGCGTGAAGCAGCCGACTCGACTGTCCAAAACCAGGGGCCTGCATCACAAAGCAGGACTACAGCATTAGCTGGCAACTTTGATACTGCTCACTGACCTTCTTCATCGTCATCGTCATCATCGTCGTCTTCATCCTCAGACTCCTCTTTGGCAGGAGCTGCCTTCACGGGCTTAGCCTTTGCTGCAGGCTTTGCAGGGGTGGCCTTCTTTGGGGGAGGGGCCTCCTCTTCAGATTCTTTGGTACAAAGAGGGGGGTGGACAGGAGATTAGTTGGCTCACTAGAGATTTTGCTGAAGAGCATTTTCTTAAAAGCTGAGCCAGAAAAGCTCTGCTCAACTCTTTGAAGAATAGGCTTTCTGGAATGTTTCTATCAAGATTCCAAGCCCGTGTTCTAAAACCGCTCACAGCAGTTAAGAGGAGTGATTGTGACATCAGCGTTAGAATGTTCAGCTAAGGACATTCTAATCACGCGTGATCTTACACCTTATAGCAGGACTGCCCAACTCGGTTCCTGGAGATTCACTCCAGGTTCACCCCAACCCTAGCAAAGCACACAATCAAATCAACAGCTAGAGTTGTTGAGCTGCCAATTACTAGAATCCAGTGTGCCAAATTAGGGGTGCAATGAAAACCCACAGGACAGTAGATCTACCGGAACAGGGTTGGGGACCACTACCTGAAAGGGTTAAGAACCATTTCTGAAGACAACCGCCACATTAAGTAACGGTTACTCCACCACCGTGAAGTCAACATACCATCCTCTTCATCATCATCGTCTTCATCATCATCGGACTCTGCCGGTGCTGGGGCAGCGGCTTTCTTGGCCGGAGTAGCCTTGGCGGGTGTGGCCTTGGCGGGCGTGGCCTTGGCCTTGGGTGGGGGAGGAGCCTCTTCCTCTGACTCTCCCTCTGAAAGAGGTGACATTTAACATTACATGTCATTTGGCTGATGCTTTTATCCAAAGCAACTGAGTTGATTAGACTTAGCAGGAAACAATCCTCCCCTGGAGCAATGCAGGGTTAAGGGCCTTGCTCAAGGGCCCAACGGCTGTGCAGATCTTACTGTGGCTAGACCAAGGATCGAACCACCGACCTTGCGGGTCCCAGTCAGGCACCTTAACCACTACCTAACCTGGATTCCAGGTCAGCGTCCACCGATAAGTGTAGCAAAGCTCAGATGTGAGTTGCCATGTGAACATACAGTACAGATTCAGGATGTGGTCATCTGTGAACCTTCAGTAACAATTAGTAAGTCTCTTTGGGCAGATGCCTCAGGCTTGAGATACAAATATTCAATCATAAGATTATTCAATGTTCTTTTGGGAAACATTAATCCAAATATAGAAATGTCTGGGGCCTTATGCCCACTGATTAGAAGATGCACAACTAGACAGCATACAATGAAAGGAGCTCAATTTTCAAAAATTTCCACAGGTTCATAAAGGGAATTTAATTAAATTCTGCTGAAAGTTTACAATTCAAACATTATGTTGTTGGTTCCATTTAATGCAGTAATGTTGCCATTATAGATGTAAAAAAACATTCTGATTAGATTAATTGAACTGGTGTTTCTCAAACTCAAGATTACAGTACTTTGGATTTATCTATTAGTCAAAGCAGGATGCAAGTATTTATATTTCACTTTCATAGAACAGTGTGTCCATGAAGACTCTTCAATACAAGTCCCAAAACTCAGTGAATATTATAATTATGTCAAAGGGACAATCAAATCTAGACGAATGTGTCCCTCCTCCACATCCAGCCGACTTACCGGAATCATCCTCTTCATCGTCATCCTCCTCTTCCTCGCTCTCCTCTTTTTTCGCTACTTTTCCATTTTTTGCAGCTTTGGCTGGGGCAGCAGCTTTCTTTGCCACGGCCTTGGGTGGAGGTGCCTGCAAGATGAGGTTAGTTTTCCAAAATGTTAAACTTCAAACCAAATGTTCCAAAATTACTAATAAAGAATAATGTATCTTAACTAGCAATATCAAGCAATAACCCTTACGGAATACATACCGAAAACTACAATTAACACTCCAATAACCAGCGTTACTACAACCTATACACATACTAATGCACAGCTGCTTTCATGTGAAATAACTCGCTGGCGAGTTAACGTTGCTTACCTGCTCCTCCTCATCCTCCTCGCTGTCTTCTTCACTGGACTCTTCCTCCACTTCTTTTGGTGGAGGCGGAGCCTTTTTCTTCGGATTTGCTTGCTTTTTCGCGGCCTAAACAAAAAAAATGGATAACGGACCATTAGCAACCGGTCAGGAAGCCATAAGCAGCGACTATTCTCCGCTGAAAGCCAAATTGCGTTACCGTTCAAATTCAAACACGTGGACCTCCCAAAAACTCAACGGAGCCGTTTAAAATCTCCCATTATGAACGGCGACTGGGCCATAGCGTGGTAACTCCGAGCTAGCTTGCTAGCATGTAGCTAGCACACGCTCGCGAAGCCGAGACCGCATGTGCGATACACCCACGTGGTGTTCAAATCCAGTTCCCTTGCTGGTCTGCTAGTCAGGCCTAAACATTTGGTTCATATTATGCACCACGATGTTACGACTAAAATATATACAACCCCCTACTACTGACAGGTACGCGAGGTGTTGCATGTTATAGCCCCATGTGTCAGACACCATTTTAAAATGTGCTTACCTAAGGGTAGCCGAATACGCCGTACGTCCAATGAACGTTACGGAAGTCAAACTTTCTCTCAACTAGCTAGTTAGCGTGCAAGCTCGCTTACGAGTTACGTTAGCAGCGGCAAACCAATTCGATACAATTAGCCATTCATTATTATCCAAATTAGCAGACCCATATGGACAATAGCCACGCGTTAACAAGCTACCAATTCCCTGTAAACAGTGGAAACAAGATTTAAGAGCAAATGCGTTTCCCCGAGTGCGCGCATGGCCATTTTGAGAAGCGTAGCTTGTTCACTAGCAAGCTACACCGACTGTAATGGATAAAGAAATTGTACAAAAAAAAAAACATGGCCGATCATTACAAATCTGGCGTGATAAAAAATAATTTCCATGAATTGTTACGTTTATCCGTGTAGTTAGCTAGCGGCAAGAAAATTGCAGTCGCTTTGTCAATGCATCAGAACGGGCTGAATGCTAGGTAGCTAACGCGTTTTCATCTCAGCCATTTTCTCCCAAGTACAACAAACGCGAACCCAGCGCGGAAACTTACCCATTCGCCCAACAACGTAGCACGCATGCTAAATCTAACCTATTAACAGATTTACAAAAACAACTCGCGAATAAAATGGTCTTACCTTTGCCAATTTCACCATGGTCTCGGTGTGTGTGACGTCTTGCGATAAAACACGAGTAATGGGATGGAAGAAAGGGAGTTAAATAAAAAAGGCTTTAGACCTGCACGTGGCCCTGACTGATCTAAGGGGCGCTAGGCGAAGAAAGACGGCGCGCAGGACGGTGCGGAGCCTACTTTCTTACTCTGCGCGCGCCCCACTCCCCGCCCACATATGCGCCTCGGCCAGTCAGAGACGAGAGATTTACATAGTGCCTGCGCACTGACTCCGACGTGAACGCGGCTCAGCCTTCGATAAACAGACGACACCGAGTGAACGAATCAGCTTATTCGAATCACACGTTGTTGCTGATGGATACGTAAGCCGTTTTTCCCCCCTAAGAGACAATACATATTCCAAACAAATAGTGGTGTATCTCCCATAATACTGTCAATCTCGCAGTGATTTATTGAATCAGTGACTGATTAAATGTATTTCATTACAATGTAATACTACTGTTTCTTACTATTAAGCTAAATAAACTCGTCATTTTGCCAGGATAGTTGTGTTTTTGGCGCCGGGCATGTTTTCTTAGACTACATCTGTCGATCACATAATATTGATGTATTGCTCAATGCATGACCCGACCTCTTCGATTAGGAGTAATGTTTTAATCAGAAGGTCTTCCCCACACGATAGTAATGCGTTATGTGTAGGAGCGCGACTGCTCCATGCCACGTGCTCTGCGCAGCTGTGCAGTTACCACGTGTTCGCCTGTTCTTAGATGGAGCGCGGCGTTATCATAACATATCACACAAAGCAACGGGGATACTCATTCTTTCGCTGACTTGTAGAAATATGTGTGTATACAAATCCCATCGGTTAATTACACCATTCGTAGCTGTTCTCTGATAAAAGTTTGTTTAGTTTCAGTTCAGTCCACAATGTATTTGTCCCACATGTGGGCAGCTACTCTGCTTTTGAATGCAGCATGTGATAGAAATGCACATACAGAAAGGTTTCACATGTGGTGTTGAACATTTCTTTCAGTAAAACTCAAGACGGCCATCCCATTTAAGTTTAGAATTAGCAGGACATTATGATGCCAATGAATGGGGAAGTCAAAATCATGTTTAAAAAAAAAAAAAGCATTATACTCTTAGAATCAAAGAAACAATTATGATGTCAAGCCTGTTTTATTCAGTGGAGATTTTAAATGGGTGTTGTTGTTTCTTTTGGACCAGAAAAGCAACAGTTATGTGTGCTTGTACTACTACCCAGCAAGAAGGAGGATGTGGTCTCGATCTTTTAGAGGACACGTTGCTTATATAAGCAGCGGTCTAGCAGAGCGACTGTTCAGTGGTTCTGCCAATCGGAAGCGAGTTGGATAGAGTCAGAATGGGCATGTGCTATCAGACCCCCCCGGCACTTTGAGCTCATCAGACACAATTTTATGATTCACGTCTTTGAATTTCTAAAAATTTTATTTGAATGTATCTTATTTTACAACACAAATGGGCACACCGCAGCTTTACAGAAACCCCAGCCCGAGACCCTGTCAGAGCAAGCCTAGGGTGACAGTGTCTGGAAAATCCCCCAACTAACAGGGAGAGACCTTGACCAGAACCGAGCTCAGAGGGGGAACCCATCTGCTTCTGGCCGGCGCTGGGCAAACGGAGTTAAACACGAGGGTGAATACAGCCATATACAGTATATGAGGAATAATAAATAATAATTACACAAGTTACCATTTTCATAAAGATCTTCATCTTCCTCTCCAACCTGAGGAGGAAGCTGTTGTGGACATGGAGCTGACTGACAGGGCCCTTCAAAAAGTATTAAAATAAAGGATTAAAAATGTTTTATAAATCTGTCAGCTATCAAAATATGATATTAATAGAATACTCATATTTTAATGGGGCCCCTCTGCCTGAATGTATTTGTGGTTTCCTTTCAATCAGCAGCTAATGAAGGTCTTGAGAAGATGGTAAGAATGTACAGAATAAACGTGAGCCATGATTGATTGAAGGATGATTTGGGCAGCCCTGGATCTGCTAAACGTAAAATGGAAAAACAATGCCGGGGCATATCCGGGAAGGCTGCTGCACGATGCTGCATTACGCTGCAACAATACAGAACAGAGGCGTCAAACTCACCTGGACTTCCCCGAGCAGTCATGCCTTACGGTGGCTCACGGACCTCCTTCAGTCCCCCTCTGCTGGACTGTCCTCTCCCAAAACCTAAGCCAGGGGTGAACATAAAAAGGGGCCGATCCGTTGCAGGATTTTGTGCCAACTTCTGCTCTTAAATATTTAATTAGCTCAATCACGTCTTTATCTGATATTTGTATAAGTACCAGCTACAGCCGCAGTCTGCAAGCGTATCCTAAACATGTAATTGCATTAGTTATTTAGTAATAATAATAATAATAATAACTTGTTATTTAGCAGACGCTTTTATCCAAAACAACTTTTGATTAGACCAAGCCAGGGACATCCCCCCTGGAGCAATGCAGGGTTAAGGGCCTTGCTCAAGGCTCCCGACAGCTGTGTGGATCTCACTGTGACAACACTGGGGCTTGAACCACCAACCATCCGGGTCCCTGTCATGTGCCTTAGCCTCTAGGCTACAACCAGCACACAGGCTGACGCTCCAGGACTGAGTTGCGCACCCCTGGGCCTAAACCCTTGTCAGTGGCAGCTGTCAGCACACAGTTAGTGGCCACCTGTTTTCTCTTCCCTTAAGCCTGTCCGCCTCACTTCCACATCCTGCAGGGCTCTGCTGGTGACAGCCGTGGCATCAGCAGGCTGCTGGTGTGCAAATGGTGGGCAGAGGTGGAAAGTCCAGGTCCAGAAAGTAAAAGTGCTCCCCAGTGTTTTGTTCCAGGATTTGCTAATCAGCACAAACTATTCAGCCAGGAGGCAGAACTCATGAGTGACATCAGCGGACGGAGGTCACGGGTGGAAGAAACACACGGCAGGACTTTTACTTTCCTTCTCTGACTGTGTGTTAGTTTACTGTTGGGTGGCCATGTATTGGATTAAAAAAGAGGACAGGGGCAGGCAGAGGGGTGGCACAGCGGTGCAGTGGGTTGCAGGTTCAAATCCTGGGTTCAGATTCCTGCTGGGCCCTTCCTGTGTAGAGTTTGGATGTTCTCCCTGTGTTCATGTGGGTCTCATCCAGGTGCTCAGGTTTCACTCCACAATGCAGTAGGCTACTTGGAGACTCTAAATTACCGGATAGGTATGAGTGTGTGAGTGAATGGTGTGTGTGTGTGTGTGTGTGTGTGTGTGTGTGTGTAGGTATTAGTGTGTGAGTGAATGGTGTGTGTGTGTGTAGGTATGAGTGTGTGAGTGAATGGTGTGTAAGTGAATAGTGTGTGTGTGTGTGTAGGTATTAGTGTGTGAGTGAATGGTGTGTGTGAGTGTAGGTATGAGTGTGTGAGTGAATGGGGTGTGAGTGAATAGTGTGTGTGTGTGTAGGTATTAGTGTGTGAGTGAACGGTGTGTGTGTGTGTAGGTATGAGTGTGTGAGTGAATGGTGTGTGTGAGTGTAGGTATGAGTGTGTGAGTGAATGGTGTGTAAGTGAATAGTGTGTGTGTGTGTGTAGGTATTAGTGTGTGAGTGAACGGTGTGTGTGTGTGTGTGTGTGTAGGTATGAGTGTGCGAGTGAATGGTGTGTGTGAGTGTAGGTATGAGTGTGTGAGTGAATGGTGTGTAAGTGAATAGTGTGTGTGTGTGTGTGTGTGTGTGTGTGCAGGTATGAGTGTGTGAGTGAACGATGTATGTGTAGGTATGAGTGTGTGAGTGAACGGTGTGTGTGTGTGTGTCGGTATCAGTGTGTGAGTGAATGGCTTTATCAACTTAATACTATTTGTTTGCTTATATACAGTCTATGGAAGAGGCAAAACCTAACCAGACATTCTTAGGAATTTAGAAATCCCACCTGCATGGATATTTTCGTTCCCACAGAAGATTTTTGCTTGGTAAAAGAGGACGTCTCATCAGCCTAGTTTACTGTCTTGACTGTGCATGTCAGTATCTGACCCTGGAAGGCCGGATTTTGTGCTGATTTTCAGTGCGTCTCAGCCCTCCATGACTGGATTCTGAGTGCTAAAGTTTACTGCAAGGGTGTCAAATTCTCGCCCTGGAGGGAGGGAAGTTTCAGGTTTCCTGGCTTAGAAAACAGGTGTGTGGACTATTTAGCCCACAGGTGTCAGAATCCAGTTCTGGAGGATGGCAGTGGGCTCTGTCCAAATTTATTATTTTTCAATTTTTTTAATCTCCTCATTTCCTTTCCTTGCCTCCTTTCCTTGTAGTTCCACCCTTCAGGGGAGGCAAGGGGAGGAAGAGAAAAGAAAAGACAAAACGTGAATTCGGCAAATGGAATATCTTTGCTCCTTCAGTTTGAAGCCATGTCAATTACACGTCTGACACGGCTGGATCAGGAAAGGTTGGAAACCCTGCTCTAAATAATCCACACATCTTGTTCTCAGGACCTTGAATTGAATTGAATTGAAAGGAAAATACAAATACCTGCAGACACTGTTGCCCCCCAGGATTCGATTCAGACGCTTTTGAAGTATCAGTAAGTAAACTGGATTTACCTGCGTGTGTACGTATGGCGCCCTCTAGTGGCGTAATGCACAATCGCCGAAAGTTCTGTTGAACGGGCGCGCGTGCTCAGTCACAGGGCCTTTTGTCCGGAAAGGTGGGCGGTGTGTGTGTGTGTGTGTGTGTGTGTGAGAGAGAGAGACCCTAAACGGTGATTACATATTACTGCGACACAGCTCGTCACACGTTGCAGTGCCTTTCCTGTAAAGGACGACTACTGTACATTATTGTCATATTATGGCAAATCATTCTGTTACAATAAATACTGTTCCTCTTTTTCGTATGATTACATTATCCAAAATGTGCAGTTTTTACAAGCAAATCATCCATACTGAGACACATTTTAACTGTTTTCAGACACAAAGAGACTAGATCAGGATTTGGGTTGAATTTTTTTTTCTTCTTTTAACCACATGGGGTCAGTATTGCTTCGTGAATAAACCAACAGCAACCATTCCGTCAGACACATTACTGCCCTTAATGTTAGTTTGAGAAAATACTTTCAAATCATACAGATGATGTATTGCATGGAGGTTCTGTGATCAAAATGTACACAACCAAATACAGTATAAAGGAATGGAAGTTTTTTTACTTCGTACGCAGGGTGAACCCACGTGACCGTAGTATAATTTCTGAAACAAGTGGAATGGCCTTCATGTCTAAATGATCAAAAAATAAGTTAAATAATTTTATTTTAATTATGACAGGTATTGGTTTTCTTTAACAGCCATTAACTGCGTTATTTATAAGCAAATAAAACGGAAATTGTGGTCAATGGGTAAAGCTACATAACCCAGCAAGCACCGAAGGAATCGTACCGCTGTCAGGAACAGCTGTCGTCACGCCAGATTTCTGAAAATCGAACCGCTAACAGCAAGATCATATTTTGTCCTGGCAGCGGATGGCCTCGTCCCCTCAACAGCCTCGGATTTCTGTCAGCTGAACACTGTAGTGCAGCTATGGAGATAGCGTCCTGCTACTGTGTGGTAGCTCTTTAAAAAAATGTTTATTCTTCTTCAAAATTCCAAGTCAGCGTTCGAGAACTCCATTGCTTTCAGTCACCAGCGGCGAATCAGCGTTAGAATGTTCCGCTAAGAACGTTCTGATATGTGTGATCGCACACCTTAACGGGTTAAAGTGCTGGCTAACGTTAATTTCCATGGCCAACGAGAATGCATCAGGTTAATAAATAGACAGATTTAAACCTGATGTGGTTACAGTTGCAGTCTCATTCTTAGTTAATTAGGAAAGGATATGTTCCAGAGACAGGTGAACCCGGCACACACAGAGCGAATACAAAATGGAGGTGTGTTTTTAGAGTACTTTACCTTACTTTACCGGGTCTGAAGAAGCACCACCGTCAGGCGGTCAGAGACTTACTGAGGGCAGGTGCTCAAAGGGGCACACCAGCCTGGAAAAGCAGTTTTATGACACAGCAGTTATTGTACAGAATATATTTCACCAACACAAATGAATGAAAATGATTGAGAGCAACAATAGTCATCCATCCGTCTGTCCACTTTCTAGTCCCGGGTCACAATAAGCAGGCTGGACAGGTTGCCAATCATTCACAAATACCACTCACTCACACACACACACACACACACACACACACACACACACACACACACACACACACTCACACACACACACACACACACACACACACACACACACACACACACACACACACACACACACACACACTCACTCACACACACCACACACACACACACACACACACACACACACACCACTCACTCACACACACACACACACACCACTCACTCACACACTCATACCTACACACACACACACCACTCACTCACACACTCATACCTACACACACACACACCACTCACTCACACACTCATACCTACACACACACACACCACTCACTCACACACTCATACCTACACACACACACCACTCACTCACACACTCATACCTACACACACACACAGTCACACACTCATACCTACACACACACATCATGCACTCACACACTCATACCTACACACACACACACACACACCACTCACTCACACACTCATACCCACACACACACACACACCACTCACTCACACACTCATACCCACACACACACTCACACACTCATACCTACACACACACTCACACACTCATACCTACACACACACACCACTCACTCACACACTCATACCTACACACACACACAGTCACACACTCATACCTACACACACACATGCACTCACACACTCATACCTACACACACACACACACACTCACTCACTCACTCACTCACACACTCATACCTACACACACACACCACTCACTCACACACTCATACCTACACACACACACCACTCACTCACACACTCATACCTACACACACACACCACTCACTCACACACTCATACCTACACACACACACCACTCACTCACACACTCATACCTACACACACACACACACCATTCATTCACATGCTCATACCAACACACATACACACACACCATTCACTCACACACTCATACCTACACACACACACAAACACACACTCACTCACACTCATACCTACACACACACACACCACTCACTCACACACTCATACCTACACACACACTCACACACTCATACCTACACACACACACCACTCACTCACACACTCATACCTACACACACACACAGTCACACACTCATACCTACACACACACACACACCACTCACTCACACACTCATACCCACACACACACACACACCACTCACTCACACACTCATACCCACACACACACTCACACACTCATACCTACACACACACCACTCACTCACACACTCATACCTACACACACACACCACTCACTCACACACTCATACCTACACACACACACACACACACACACCATTCATTCACATGCTCATACCAACACACATACACACACCATTCACTCACACACTCATACCTACACACACACACACACACACACACACACACAAACACACACTCACTCACACTCATACCTACACACATACACACCACTCACTCACACACTCATACCTACACACACACACACCACTCACTCACACACTCATACCTACACACACACACACACTCACACACTCATACCTACACACACACACACACACACACACACACACACACCACTCACTCACACACTCATACCTACACACACACACACACCATTCACTCACACACTCATACCTATACACACACACAAACACACACTCACTCACACACTCATACCTACACACACACACGCACACACACACCACTCACTCACACACTCATACCTACACACCACACTCACTCACACATTCATACCTACACACACACACACCATTCACTCACACACTCATACCTACACACACACATACAAACACACACTCACTCACACTCATACCTACACACACACACACACACACACACACCACTCACTCACACACTTATACCTACACACACACACCATTCACTCACACACTCATACCTACACACACACACAAACACACTCACTCACACACTCATACTTACACACACACACACACACACACCACTCACTCACACACTCATACCTAAACACACACACCATTCATTTACACACTCATACCTATACACACACACACAAACACACACTCACTCACACTCATACCTACACACACACACACACACACCATTCACTCACACACTCATACCTACACACACACACACACACACACCATTCACTCACATTCATACCTACACACACACACACACCATTCACCCACGCACTCATACCTACAAGCAATCCTCCAATTAGCCTAGCAAGCATGTCTTTGGATTATGATATTATTTTTGGATTATGAGATTATTTTTGTACTGTGCGAGAAAGGCTTTGGAAGTGGAAGGAAAGCCCTCACAGACTCCCTCCACACAGAAAGGATTCAGACTGAAGAGATTCCCACTTTGAGGCAACAGTGGTAACCCCTCAACCAGCTAACGCAGGAATAATTATTTGTGAAACCGGGCTTTGATTGGGCATTGAGTGCCTTTACATATAAACTAGTACTCAGGTCTTACCCTGATTATAGCAGTACACTGATTACTGAAATGGTCATGTGAACCCCTTTATCTAATTACCTTTATTGGCGTAAGGTCAAAATCTGTGTATTCAAAATGGATTTAGTCCCCCGGAGTCTTGCCCAATCTTATAGCTCTGTTGGGGCTTATACTCTGATGTCAGGTGGAAGCCAAAAGACCCTGGACGAAAACAAATTTCTGTGCGATCATGGAAAGAATCATGTAAATGTATGTGTACAAATAATCTAAATATTGGCGTAAACTGATTACTAACAATAAGGTGGGTATTAATGCAAGTGTAGCCATGGCTTGCAAGTGGCTAGTCGGCTGGTTTTAGCTGCGTTTCAGGACTTGCTTCATTTAATTGCTCAAAGTCACTGATTGGAGTCCACACAGCTTGTGTCCAAGGCCTGAACTGGCTGCAGATTCATTGCATTTAACATTTAGACCACTAGAGGGCAGCATTGTTAAATCAATGAGGTGGCATTCGATCAACGCTCTTTGATATATCCCCGATGCAAACAAACAGGGTGAATTCAGATTTGACTCCAAACATTCATTTCAGGTTATATTTCTGCCAGTTTGCTACAAAATGTCCGGTAAATTCCATGAATATAAAATTAAAATACTTAATCTGTTAAGATTGGCTTGTTGTTGTTGTTATGTATTCAGGAACATTATCAGTTGGTGTCTCTATCTAACTGTGCCAAAAACCCTCTCCGTATGTACAGTATATTTTTAAAAACATAGCTATAGCTATTTTGTGACTGACAGTGAAGAATGACACTGATTTTCAATCCACCTAACCTTACCCACACACCTGAACTAGTCAGGTATTTGATTGTATCTAACCGTCAATCATAAATGTTTAATCACTCTTCCCATTGAAACGACCGTTGTTCGTACGCTATAAATCACAGTTTGTTTCGTTTGTTTCCGGTAAAGCGTCCTGCTACTTCCGGAATGACCGAGTAAATGAATGGTAAATGAAGGAGAGAAAGCCCTTTTCCTTATTAAACTGAAGCTCTAAGGATCGAGGTGTAGAGAAACCTGGCGGTTGTACCGTTTCATTGGCAGAGTTTTGACCTCTGCCGCTCTCCTCAAACCGCCTCAACGCTTTCCGTGGTTCTCCCGGCGTCCATCGCGAGGGGAAGGGTGCCGGTGACCGCGTGCGACGATGAGGGGGAGTGACCGGGGGGCGTTGTGCCTTCCTCAGCGGTTCTCTGCAGCTCTGGGAGCGGCGAAGGGCCCCTGCTCACCTGTTTACCGACATTTCTGTCAACCAGCAAATTGCTTCTTCACCTGCATTTCCCCCGCGAGGCAAATTAGTTTTTTTAAATTTTTACCCGCCTGTGCGTATTTCTGGCTAGACCCTGATTTCGGCAGTCACACGGGACAGCCCCGGCTCGCCGATTCTGCACACTCAAGCGCCCTCCTGATTGCGTTTGGGAATAGCGATCCCCGCACACACGTATAGGAAAACCACTGGCCGTAGCGCACCGCTAACCCTACACCCCATACTACTGCCTGCCTGCATTGTTTCAGAGCATGCCAGCATCGACACCTCCACTAAAACACGATGTCCTAACAATATTTCTGTGTACCAGCATTAGCCTATAAGGACAGTATGTACCGCCAACGTACCGGTTAGAGGACAACATTAGTAACGGTAGACACTAGCCACCTCTCTCTCGCTGTTCCCCATACAGTGCATGGCATCTGCTAGGTTTTCCTCTTGTTCCAAGAGCCTTCATGAAAAAGTACACGGTGCCTCTCCGCGTTATGTCAAAGCCCGTATTTCTACTGTTGGGAAGTGAAGTCTGGCCGCTCTGTTTAACCTTCTCAGATAAGTGTTTTTGTTTTTGCACTGTGCATTGACAAGCGTTCCGGTGGAAAGCTGAAATTACTGGGCATTAATGGTGGAGATTTCCACGTGTTAATCGATCTGATCTTCTACAGACACAGGTGACTTTATTTATAAGCTGTACTGCGGTTAGGACACAGCCAACGCGAGATCCACTCGATAAGTCGCCAAATGCATTTTAATTTGCTGTAAAACATAGTTTTGCATTGCGTATGAAGTATCAAAGGCGTGCAATCCATTTTACTTTCTGACACCGTTTTACCGCGCATTCTGAACCCGGTGCTGTTCCCTGGTGTGGCTAGTGCTGCCCCCTAGTGTTCAACTGGGTAACTGCCGCAAACCCAATTTCACACGCAGGGACAGACTGTATTACATGTCATTTGGCTAACGCTTTTATCCAAAGCGACTTACAGTTGATTAGATTAAGCAGAAGACAATCCTCCCCTGGAGCAATGCAGGGTTGAGGGCCTTGCTCAAGGGCCCAACGGCTGTGCGGATCTTATTGTGGCTACACCGGGGCTCGAACCACCTTGTGGGTCCCAGTCATGTACCTTAAGCACTACGCTACAGGCCGCCCGCTGTGGACTGAAACACCATTTCAGATCAGCATGTTCACATTACAGTGTTCCTTCCCAGAGAGGGCAAACACGGCACCTGCACGACCGCATCACGCTCATGAGATCCAGACCGCCCTGGTGTCACGACCTCTCGCCCCCAAGAGGAAGCAGATGGCCACCGTTTGAAGTCGTGTTGACAGAAAGAGCTTTCGAACGAAAGAAACGTTTTAAATTAAGATATGCTTCTGTTCTGCACTTCACTAGGTGTCCGAAGGAGCTCCGTGCAGTTTGTTTTCATGTCGTCCCCTCCCCAGACATGAAGTCGTTCATGTACTTTTTTCCCCCCCAGATGTGTCCACTTCCTTTACACCAGTGGTAACCAGCCCTGTTCCTGGAGATCTACCGTCCTGTAGGTTTTCACTCCAACTCCAACTCTAACACAGTACACCTCATTCAACAGCTAGATATCTGCATTCAGCTGCTAATTAGTAGCATCAGTTTCCAAATTATGGCTGAAATGAAAAGCTGCAGGATGGTAGATCTCCAGGACCAGGGCTGGTGACCATCGAAGCGGCAGGTGTGTGAAGGTTTGGAGCAGGTGTGTGAAGGTTTGGAGCAGGTGTGAAGGTTTGGAGCAGGTGTGTGAAAGTTTGGAGCAGGTGTGAAGGTTTGGAGCAGGTGTGTGAAGGTTTGGAGCAGCTGTGTGAAGGTTTGGAGCAGGTGTGTGAAGGTTTGGAGCAGGTGTGTGAAGGTTTGGAGCAGGTGTGTGAAGGTTTGGAGCAGGTGTGTGAAGGTTTGATGCAGGTGTGTGAAGGTTTGGAGCAGGTGTGTGAAGGTTTGGAGCAGGTGTGTGAAGGTTTGATGCAGGTGTTAAGGTTTGGAGCAGGTGTGTGAAGTTTTGGAGCAGTTGTGTGAAGGTTTGGAGCAGGTGTGTGAAGGTTTGGAGCAGGTGTGTGAATGTTTGGAGCAGGTGTGTGAAGGTTTGGAGCAGGTGTGTGAAGGTTTGGAGCAGGTGTGTGAAGGTTTGATGCAGGTGTGTGAAGGTTTGGAGCAGGTGTGTGAAGGTTTGGTTTTTAACTGCAGGTGGATCCTCTCCACACATTCCAGCTTTCCCGTCAACAAACTCGGAAAAGACTCCAAAGTGCGTGTGGAATGTTTTTTTTTTTTTTTTCATTTTTAAAACATTTACAGCTATTTAAGACAAAAAAAAAAGTTACAAACGTAATTGACCTGCAGTTTGCATCCATTTCAAAAAAATGTTACATAAATAAAACTCATATTTATAAATATCTCTTTTTATAAACATATAAATAGTTTTTTTTAAACATAAATACATTTATGCAGGAATGAAGTACATGACATTTACAGCTTTGCAGTTTTCAGTTTGTACACCACTGTCCACCATCCGGTGTGTATGTGTGCGTGTGCCTGTGTGTGTGCGCGCGTGCATGTGTGTGTGTTTCTATGGCATATATCAGAATTTGTTTCATCGTTTTGTCATCAGTCTTCAGTAACGCTGGTCGTGGTGGTTTTTCGTACCGAAAATCCATTTCTTGAGTAAAGATGGTAACTCTTGTTTTTTTTTTTTTTCTCAGGCGGAGACCAACTAAAGAGCTGTTGTCCGAACCCATCGTCCGTTGAGCGTTCTGGGAAGAGGAAGAGGGAAAAAAAACAGTGTCACAACTTTGCGCAAAACTCTCACCAGAAAACTGTCTTTGTTCGACAAATGACAAACTCCCATATTCCACCGGTAAGTCATGAACACAGAGCTGAGAAACAGAGGTGTTGGTCACTGACATGTGCTCATAGTTTAAGAACATTAGTACATGGGTAGCATCAGTAACTAACACACGCTTTAGTGATGTGGCATCTGCACTGGCTGGTCTGGGGATGTTGTAGCTGGGACTAGCACATTAATCAGATGATATTAATCAGGGGAATATGGTTATGCTTCTCCTGCATATGTAGTATGCCAATCTGGATCCAAGCTTCTGTGAAATGGATGCGCAGTACTGTCCAAGAATTACTGTAATGTAGGGTGGGGTCATGTAATATGGTGTAATAACGGCTGGTCTTCCACCCTCCCTTTACCTGGGAGTCAGGTGTGGAGACAGTCTGGCCAATCAGCAGCACTAATTACCCAGGTGAACAGAAAACTAGTTCTGGATTTGGATTCGAGGGCCAGGTTTGATGATGTACTGTAATGTACCATAATGTCATGTAATGTAGTACGATATAAGTATTCATATCTCCACTGTCAGTAAGTTAGTGTTCCCCTCTCTGCAGACACACACAGACTCAGAAGCCATTACTCTTCTATCACACAGCAGAGGTGATATACTCTCTAATCTCTAATCTCTTTGTCCCCGCAGTGACAGAGACCTGCTGACAGGCTGTGTAATGAGCACGTGCAGGGTTATTCACACACGCACACACACACACACACACACACACACGGTCAATGACTAACACGTCCCACAAGTCCGTGGCCCACCTCCCCGGTCACCTGCCTGCCTTAGTGCCTCGGTGACCTCCAGCCTATAACTGCTGTTTATTCGTGTCAAGGGCAGAGGTTTCCGGAAAACGCGGCAGAAAGATAGCGCAGAGTAGTGTGTGGGGGAGGGGGGGTAGGATTCGGGGGGGGTGATATTCGGTGAGTCAGCCTGTATTCAGCGCGATGCGGCGAGGGAGAGGTCGTGCGATTCAGAGAGCGGGGAGTGTACGGGACCCCCCCGCCCCCCCCCGTGCTGTAATCCGCGTGTCGGGGGGTTTTATAAAGGGGCTTTGTCTCCGCGGTGACAGACAGTGTGGCCGGCGGCCTCTCTCTAATGGAATCAGAGCCTTCCGCACACGACTCCACTCGCTCTAACGCAGGGCGACATCGTCAGGGCGACCGGCTCACATCAGAGCTGCTTTTCACCGGCCTCGTCCAGCCAAAAGGCCCCCGACGTTCGTTTTAATCCCTCTTATCTCAGCACCCGATACACACCTCTGCTGTCAGACGGAGAAATGCTATATTTCAGTATCTGCATGTAAACACAGGAGGTCAGACTATTGGCTGGTCAGGCAAGGAGTGGAACACGCACAACAAGCTCTTCTACTCATCAATTCTTTTCCCTGTGTTTAGTGTCTGAAGTACAAATACGCGACCTTGACTGTCCTTCAAATGAGAACGCGAAATTGTGGGTAAATGCGCAGGCTGTGACCTGGTGACCCGGTGAACTCTGAGTGACTCCTCCCCCTGTCTGACCCTGAGGGGGGGCTCAGCTGGGGGCCGGGGGGGGGGGGGGGGCACATCGGGAGCCTGTCTGAGCGAGCAGCAGAGATCAGAGCCGTGAGCCGCTGTGGGAATATTCTCCACCGAGCGTGACGTCCGCCCTGGAGAACGCCGCACAGAACGGCATCAGCCATTAGTGCTGCTAGCGAGGAGCCTCGTCTGTAGGGCGTCTGTAGGGCGTCTGTAGGGCGGCGGGTCAGTCTGAACCTGGCTCTCATCGTTGTGCTAATGCGCTACGCTAATCGCCCGCGGGAGCAGTCGCGATGCTGAGACCTGCGGCAGCTCTGTCCCTGTGTGTCTGCACTCTCGGAGGAGGGAGGAGAGGGGTGTTTTGGGGGGGGAGGGGGGGAGTGGTGTTTCTGGGGGGGGAGGGGGGAGGGGGGGTTGTTTTGGGGTGGTGGGGGGTTGTTTTGGGGGAGAGGGGTGGGGTGGTGTTTTGGGGTGGTGGGGGGTTGTTTTGGGGCAGAGGGGCAGGGTGGTGTTTTGGGGTGGTGAGGGGTTGTTTTGGGGTGGTGGGGGGTGTTTTGGGGCAGAGGGGTGGGGGGTGTTTTGGGGCGGAGGGGCAGGGTGGTGTTTTAGGGGAGAGGTGTGGGGTGGTGTTTGGGGTGGGGTGGTGTTTGGGGTGGGGTGGTGTTTTGGGGTGGGGGGGTGTTTGGGGTGGGGTGGTGTTTTGGGGTGGTGGGGGGTTGTTTTGGGGGAGAGGGGTGGGGTGGTGTTTGGGGCAGAGGTGTGGGGTGGTGTTTGGGGCGGGGTGGTGTTTTGGGGCAGAGGGGCGGGGTGGTGTTTTGGGGCGGGGTGGTGTTTGGGGGCAGAGGTGTGGGGTGGTGTTTGGGGCGGGGTGGTGTTTTGGGGCAGAGGTGTGGGGTGGTGTTTGGGGCGGGGTGGTGTTTTAGGGGAGAGGGGCGGGGTGGTGTTTGGGGTGGGGGGGTGTTTGGGGTGGGGTGGTGTTTTGGGGCGGGGTGGTGTTTGGGGCAGAGGGGTGGTGTTTTAGGGGAGAGGGGTGGTGTTTTAGGGGAGAGGGGCAGGGTGGTGTTTTAGGGGAGAGGGGTGGTGTTTTAGGGGAGAGGGGCAGGGTGGTGTTTTAGGGGAGAGGGGTGGTGTTTTGGGGTGTTTTGGGGCGGGGTGGTGTTTTGGGGCGGGGTGGTGTTTTGGGGCGGGGTGGTGTTTTGGGGCGGGGTGGTGTTTTAGGGGAGAGGGGTGGTGTTTGGGAGAGGGGTGGTGTTGGGGAGCTCACCGTGGCGTGTGGCGCCGGCCCTAGCAGCCCATGCCGCTGATGGTGCTGATCCGGTCCATCTTGTGTCCGAAGCAGCCGCTGCGGCCCGCGCCCTTCTTCACGCCGGCCTTGTGCCGGCGCTGGCTGGGCGGGTCGTTGAGGATCCGGGCCCACATGCCCTTGGCCCGCGTGTCCAGCCTCAGGTCCCGCAGGAGACGAACCCGAGACCGCAGCCCCTCCAGCCTCCGCTCCCCCGACGACAGGTAGTCCGACAGCTCCTCCCCCAGGAGGCTCCTGAGAGACTGGCACACACACACACCACACCAGGGTTAGTCTGGGAGTCCCCACTGCACCGCTGTTACACACACACACACTCACACACTCACTCACTCACACACCAACACACTCACACACTCACTCACACCCAACACACACACACACACCAACACCCACAACCAACACACACACACTCACTCACACCCAACACACACACACACACCAACACCCACAACCAACACACACACCCAACACACACACACACACACACCAACACCCACACACACTCACACCCAACACACACCCACACACCAACACTCACACACACACACACACACACACACACTCACTCACACACCAACACACTCACACACCAACACCCACAACCAACACACACACACTCACTCACACCCAACACACACACACACACCAACACCCACAACCAACACACACACCCAACACACACACACACACACACCAACACCCACACACACTCACACCCAACACACACCCACACACCAACACTCACACACACACACACCAACACACACACACACACACACACACTCACACCCAACACACACACACTCACTCACACCCACACACACCAACACCCACACCCAACACACACCCACACCTACCCATACACACACAGGATTCGGAGTGTGGCTGTAACCACTGGCCAATCAAGTGCTACTTGTTTGCAGTACCCAAAAATGACATTGGCATTTAAACGTATAAAACATTCAATCCTAAATCCTCTATTATATACTGGATACATTTCAGTAAGTAAAGACTATTTGGAAAATTCTGGTTTGTCTGCTGCTTCCATAAAAAACATTATATTTTTTTCTCTCGTCACCGTATAGATACGCAGAACTTAAGACTGTGAACAAGAAGAAACACGAACAACAGCCGGAGCGAAAGTCGGGCATATTATTGTCAATTTGTCGCGGTGCTATTCACAGGCAAACGCCCGCATTTATCTACGTTTGCGCTTTCTAAGATCGTCAGAAAAGACTAATAATCAGCGATTATACTGTGAAACATAAATTAAACTCGGCTGCCGCGGAACCTCGTTTATGGGCGAGAAAAAAACAACTTGGATCAAACTGCAAGTACAAATGTAATACTAAAACTACCAACAGTTAATCCAGATTCGAGTCCATCTTGGCCCGTGGAATTCGAGGGAAATCGCGCAGAATGTGGCGTGATGCCGCGCCGCCTCCTTTAATTGAAAAACAGGTGGCTGACTTTTCAATCCGCGAATTGGTAAGCGTCCAGCGTCCAGCCTCCGCCGCGTGCGTCGCATTTTCGCCATTCCAGTCTGTAGTTATATTGGGAGGTCCGCGTATAACCCGCTTATTGTCACGGCCATTGACATTTGAGTGCGGAGAAATTATTGCGTATAAGAAATTATAACGCGCTTTTGATTTTTATTTATGTGAGGATTTCCCCGGGAACTTCGTCGGAGGTTGCCGCAGCAGTGGACCGCGCCTGCTGGTGGCACTGCGCCGCCTCCGATCCAAGTTCGCGCAAAACACCAGGAGAGTTTTTTTTTTTCTTCATCTGTTTAATTCCTGAGCTATACAATGGAATGGCAAGTGATTGCCCCGTCTTAAAATAGCGCGTTTTAAATCATTTGAAAACTCGGAATATAAATTTAGGAATGGCGACAAAGCTGCAGTGATCTCCGTCTCTGTCTCGAGACCTCGGCGCTGCGCGCCTTTTCCCCCTCGCGCGCATCTGCGCTCGGGATCGTGACTGGGTACCTGCTGTAAGATTAGACTATGCTGCACCGAAGTGTGCAGCATAGCCTAAATTACGTGGGGACGACGTATGAACGAATAATATTTATACAAGTGTGGAAATTAAACAGGCTTATTTAAAGCGAAACGTGTGCGTTAAAAATAGTTCGCTTTGAAGTATGACATAATTTAATTTAGCCCAGTGCCAGCTAAATGAAAAACAGAGAAAATGCTCAGTTCCCATTGTTAGGCATGGCTCATGCAGCCATATCGTAAATATAAACACTAATCATTAAAATCTCGAATTTAAAATAGTTTTGGGCAAATTCATGAAATAACAGCTCAATGATTTGTCGTCTCGCATGTTCTATAAAGGGTCTAAAGTATACATTAAAAATGTATAAAACATAACTTGCGTGATGTCGATGGTGTTTTATTATATATATATATATATATATATATATATAGCTCTCCTCGGAACATGCCACTTTCTTAGATGCTCTGACACCACGAGGTTATCTAAAGGCTATAGCACCCACTATGTGTCCCCAGTTAACATAATTTAAAATGTTAAATTAAAATTATTATTTTTAATTTGCTGCTGTGGCATAAGCCTAAACATACTGCCGTCTACTTCTGGTAAACATTACCAACAACTTTACTTTCGCTTACTTAAAATGATACGTTTCAAGTATTTAATAAGATATGATACGTCGCTTTTAAGTGATAATTGGACGTCAGGCACTGAACCTGCCGTTGACCTATCCCAGAGAAATCGGACTTCATTCATTGAGCGCCCAGAAACCTGACTCTATCTACCAATTACAGCAGCTCCTGTATAATAAACACGCAAAAAGTCCACTCACCTTCTGCTGCGCCTGAGTTAAAGGTTTCCCCTCTATGCTGACGGAAAGGAGCGTCATTAATAGTCCACAAGCCACCAAATGCGAGATATTCATTCTGATCTGCGTTTCAAAGTCGTTTCTCCCTGCGTGAGAACTTGAGCCTTTCGTTTGATCGCCGGCTGTTCTGAGTAAATCGGTTTCTCTCTCTCTTCCTTCCTTTACTCCAGATCTGTCGCGCTACTCTGACTCCGTGGTACACCATTCAGTCTTTTTATAGCGAACTACCGGTGATGTCATGGCAACCTGCGCAATGGGGTCCCCCCTCTCCCTACTGTATACGTGAGCCAATTTTGTTCTCTTTTCACCTGCACTTGAAAGAGGAGTAATTATATCATGATATCGAATCCCTTCGGTCTTTATTCGGAAAGAAAGTTGAGTCGAATGTTTTTGAAACGTACATCTCGCATATTGTTTTGAAAGTGATTTCACTTATGAAATATGTTCTATTTGTTTGTTTTGTATTCACGGTGTCTTCGCTATGAAGCTGTACAGGGATATTTGGCAGAAAGTTTACAGAAACACAACTCCCACACGGCCAAGCTGACATTTCTGTAGCCACATGCCGTAGCACAAGTGAATGTAGTCTGCTTAATTATAAAAGCTGCCA